>NC_138756.1:6667302-6841436 GCF_965113315.1 Podarcis vaucheri | reverse complement strand
GGTCAGCTTCAAGGGCAGCCCTGCATAGAGCGAATTACAGTAGTCAAGCCTGGAGGTGACAGTCGCATGGATCACTGTGGCCAGGGCGGGGCGCGAAAGCTATTATTATTATTACTCACCTCCAGATGGAACAGGAAAAGAGCAGGTTATCTTCACTGATCCCAATGCTCATCTGCCATTTCTTGGAAGGGAAAAGGAATAACAGTCAATCTCAGCATTTAGGCCCGCACTTACCTATCAGATAAGCCTATCAGATAAAACTTAGCCATGAGCAAACTGCAGCCGCTACTAGGAAAGCTAACCAACAAATTGAAATCAGCAGGAGACAAACAAAAGAGAATGTCTCCACCCCAACCCCATTGTGGCTCCCTTTTACTACATACACAGCCCAACAAGACAACAACATAAACCCCACAACTGGGGTTTACTGATACAAATCAATATGGCTAATTTGACCCAACAACCTCCCACCCCCTCTCACACACAAATAAATCTCACAGCAATCTACCAAATTCAACCAATATTAATAATAATAATTTATTATTTGTACTCCGCCCATCTGGCTGGGTTTCCCCAGCCACTCTGGGCGGCTTCCACAAAGACCAAAAATACACTAAGATGTCACACATTAAAAACTTCCCTAAATAAAATAAATATTTAAAGCTTCCTTAAGCAGGACTGCCTTAAGATGTCTTCTGAATGTCAGATAGTTGTTTATCTCTTTGACAACTGATGGGAGGGCGTTCCACAGGGCGGGCGACACTACCGAGAAGGCCCTCTGCCTGGTTCCTTGTAGCTTTCCTTCTCGCAATGAGGGAACTGCCAGAAGGCCCTCGGCGCTGGACCTCAGCGTCTGGGCAGAAGGATGGGGGTGGAAACGCTCCTTCAGGTATACTGGGCCAAGGCCATTTAGGGCTTTAAAGGTAGTAGTTGTAGTTTCCGGGTCACATTCAAAGGTAGCCCCACGTAGAGTGCATTGCAGTAGTCCAAGCGGGAGATAACTAGAGCATGCGCCACTCTGGCGAGACAGTCCGCGGTCAGAGAGGGTCTCATCCTGCGTACCAGGTGGAGCTGGTAGACAGCTGCCCTGGATACAGAATTGACCTGCGCCTCCATGGACAGCTATGAGTCCAAAATGACTCCCAGGCTGCGCACCTGGTCCTTCAGGGGCACAGATACCCCATTCAGGACCAGGGAGTCCTCCACACCAGCCCGCCCCCAATCAACCATGCTCTGGGTTCCCCAATCTCTTTCACCACCATTGGAGACTATTAAATGAACAGATGAAGAACCTATTGATGTGACGCTGACATAAACCCCACACATACACTGCAGGTGGGGAGGAAAAATTATTTCTCCACCTCTCCCAATGCCTATGGCAGTAAAGCCTCACACCAAATATAAGAGTTTAGGAGAATGTTAAGTGTTCCACCTTACAGAATTAAAGAGTGTCACTCCAATTTCAGAATTAAGGGCAGTAGCTGGGGGGGGGGGATACCTAAGCAAAATTGGCCTTAGGATTAGTGCAACTCACTTCGTTGGTCCCACCTTGAGCAGCATAGGTGAAGGTGCAGGTGTAGTCTCCCTGAAGGAAAGAAACAGAAACGAGGGTTTTAAAACACTCAGCACTTTCTTCCATGGGACAGCGCTGGTTAACAAGTTATCAAGAGAGGAGCCGAGAAAACAAACACTGAAGTGTGAATATAAAATATAATGAATACAGTGGTGCCTCGCAAGACGAAATTAATCCGTTCCGCGAGTCTCTGTCTTGCGGTTTTTTCATGTTGCGAAGCACGGCTATTAGCGGCTTAGCGGCTATTAATGGCTTAACGGCTTAGCGGCTATTAACGGCTTAGTGGCTTTAAGAAAAAGGAAACAAACTCGCAAGAATTCGCAAGACGTTTCGTCTTGCGAAGCAAGCCCACAGGGAAATTTGTCTAGCGGAACGACTCAAAAAACGGAAAACTCTTTCGTCTTGCGCGTTTTTCGTCTTGCGAGGCACCACTGTATATGATATGAAAAGTCTCCCAGAGCCAGTGTGGGGTAACGGTTATAGAGTGTTGGACTAGGGCCCGGCAGAAGCCAGGGTTCAAATGCTCTACTCAGCCATGGAGCTCTCTGGATGTGACCGGGGAAGGGGAGACAGTCACTGCCTTCCCTCGGCCCAGCCCTACCTCACAGGGTTGTTGTGGGGGTGAAATGAGGAGGGTTAGGAGAACCACGTGAACCGCCTTGAAGCTCTATGCAGGGAAAGGTGGGAGACAAATGCAATTAATGCAATAAAGAAATACGTGCAATAAAAAAATGCATTCACTGCAATAAATGAATAAATATGCACAATAAATGAATGCAATTACTGCAATAAGTAAATGTAATAAATATGCGCAATAAGTAAATGCAATAAATGAATAAACATGCGCAATAAAGGAATGCAATTACTGCAATAAGTAAATGCAAAAAATGCAATTACTGCAATAAAGGTAAAGGGACCCCTGACCATTAGGTCCAGTCGTGGCCGACTCTGGGGTTGCGGCGCTCATCTCGCTTTACTGGCCGAGGGAGCCAGTGTACAGCTTCCGGGTCATGTGGCCAGCAGGACTAAGCCGCTTCTGGCGAACCAGAGCAGCGCACGGAAACGCCATTTACCTTCCTGCTGCAGTGGTACCTATTTATCTACTTACACTTTGACGTGCTTTCAAACTGCTAGGTTGGCAGGAGCAGGGACTGAGCAACGGGAGCTCACCCTGTCATTGCGGGGATTCGAACCGCCGACCTTCTGATCGGCAAGCCCTAGGCTCTGTGGTTTAACCAACAGCACCACCCGCGTCCCTTAAAATGAATGCAATTACTGCAATAAGTAAAGGCAAAAAATGCAACTGCTGCAATAAATAAGTAAATGCAATAAAAACAATAAACAAGCAACAAAATGAAACAATTGAAATAAAAATTGGTAAGAGTGTGCTTATAATTAATTGATTGATTAATTAATTAACAGAAGTGAGAAGTGCACACACTTCTAGGCTGAGAGGTGCCAAGCCCAACAGAACCAAAGTTTCCCCCTAACTACGGGTGCCGCGAAGGGACACTACCCGCCCTCTCCGCCGCGAGGCCACGCCCGGGGCTTCGCTCCAGCCAATCAGAGCGCTGGCCGTCCGCCGGGTCATGCGCGCCTCAGCCAACCAGCGGCCGCCACCTCCGTCCGGCTCTCACCAGGCTCTTCGAGAACGAGTGCACGGCTCCGCCGGGCCTCACGTCGAACTCGGCCGTGCTTTGGTCCCCCTCGGCCCCGGCCTCTGCCGCGGGAAGAAGAGGGAGGAGGAGGAAGAAGGCGGCGGCCGTCGCCAGACCGTTCCAAAGCCGCCGAGCTCTAACCGACCTGGGCGCCGCCATCTTTGGAGGGGGAAAAAACCCGGATGGGCGGGGGCTACGGCGAGCCGCGGTGGCCAAACCGCGTCCTTTGCGTTGTTTGCGCAGGCGCCTGGTGTTTCCCTTGACGCCCCGGCGGCCATCTTTGAAGCGGGCGAAGGATGGTTAACCCTTTGCTGCCGAGTCATTTTTTCCCACGTCCAAGAGCGCAAATAGAAAGCACGTTTCTTCTCCCTTCTGCAATCGGAATTGTAGCTCTGAATACCTAGCCGGAATTAAGATTGCTGGAAGAAATATCAACAGCCTCAGATATGCAGATGACACAACTTGGATGGCAAAAGTGAGGAGGAATTAAAGAACCTTTTAATGAGGGTGAAAGAGGAGGGCGCAAAATATGGTCTGAAGCTCAACAGCAAAAAAACCAAAGATCATGGCCACTGGGCCCATCACCTCCTGGCAAATAGAAGGGGAAGAAATGGAGGCAGTGAGAGATTTTACTTTCTTGGGCTCCATGATCATTGCAGATGGTGACAGCAGTCACGAAATTAAAAGACGCCTGCTTCTTGGGAGAAAGGCAATGGCAAACCTAGACAGCATCTTAAAAAGCAGAGACATCACCTTACCAACAAAGGTCTGTATAGTTAAAGCTATGGTTTTCCCAGCAGTGATGTATGGAAGTGAGAGCTGGACCATAAAGAAGGCTGATCGCCGTAGAATTGATGCTTTTGAATTATGGTGCTGGAGGAGACTCTTGAGAGTCCCCTGGACTGCAAGAAGATCAAACGCATCCATTCTTAAGGAAATTAGCCCTGAGTGCTCACTCGAAGGACAGATCCTGAAGCTGAGGCTCCAAGACTTTGGCCACCTCAGGAGAAGAGAAGACTCCCTGGAAAAGACCCTGATGCTGGGAAAGATGGAGGGCGCAAGGAGAAGGGGACGACAGAGGACGAGATGGTGGGACAGTTTTCTCGAAACTACGAACATGAGTTTGACCAAACTGCGGGAGGCAGTGGAAGATAGGA
This sequence comes from Podarcis vaucheri, assembly GCF_965113315.1. Lineage (NCBI taxonomy): Eukaryota > Metazoa > Chordata > Lepidosauria > Squamata > Lacertidae > Podarcis > Podarcis vaucheri. Next base: position 6,837,048 of record NC_138756.1, on the reverse strand, counting down.
GTGCCTGGCGTGCTCTGGTCCAGGGGGTCACAAAGAGTCGGACACGACTAAACAAAACAAAAGATAGTTTCCTGGGGAATCCATGTACTTTGAATGTATGGGGGCTGGGCGTGTGTGTAAGATTTTCTTCTGCCCCCCCCCAACAAAAACATAGCAATAGATCAGCTATTATTATGTCAGGAGTGCTCTGATGGCGTTTCCTGCTTGGCAGGGGGTTGGACTCGGTGGCCCTTGTGGTCTCTTCCAACTCTATGATTCTATTAATGATGATTGTTTATTTGGATTCGTCTACCTGTCCTGTTCTAGAGGCTGAAGAGAGGTGGTAGAAAACAGTACATTTAGGTCCAATGCCTGCCCCATATTTGAAGATTTTCATTTTAAAACACAAAAAGATATTTTAAAATAAAAATTAAACATAAGGCAACCAGAATGGTTCGCAGGGTTCCAAATGAGAAATGAAATGAATTAAGTTGCATGGACTGTTTTGTTACCAAAGGATATATACAGTATGTTCTTTCACAAAAGGCTGCTGAAATAAGGAGGTGTAAAGTGTTCTCAAGGAATAGCTTGGCTACCCAGGGAAAGCAATCATAAAGACAGCTGGTTTTCTTCCTCTCCCTGTATAGGCTGGAGATAGCGAGAGCTTTTATTTTGGACAATTTATGTTGGTTTATCTCTGTGCGAATGGGAGCAGCCGCCGAGACCATATAACACCGGTCCTGAAATACCTACATTGGCTCCCAAGACGTTTCCAAGCACAATTCAAAGTGTTGGTGCTGACCTTGAAAGCTTGAACGGCCCAGTATACCTGAAGGAGTGTCTCCACCCCCACCGTTGAACCCGGACACTGAGGTCTAGCTCGGAGGGCCTTCTGGCGGTTCCATCACAGTGAGAAGTGAGGTTGCAGGGAACCAGGCAGAGGGCCTTCTCAGTAGTGGCACGCGCCCTGTGGAACGCCCTCCCACCAGATGTCAAAGAGATAAACAACTACAGTGGTGCCCCGCAAGACGAATGCCTCGCAAGACGGAAAACTCGCTAGACGAAAGAGTTTTCCGTTTTGGAGGTGCTTCGCAAAACGAATTTCCTATGGGCTTGCTTCGCAAGACAACAATTTCTTGCGAGTTCCTGCGGGATTTTTCCCCTCCCCCCCTTTTTCTAAGCCGCTAAGCCGCTTATCAGCTGATCCGAAAAGCCGCTAATCCGTCAGTGGGCTTGCTTTGCAAGACGAAAAAACCGCTAGACGAAGAGAATCACAGAACGGATTATTTTCGTCTTGCGAGGCACCACTGTACCCGACTAATAGAAGACATCTGAAGGCAGCCCTGTTCAGGGAAGTTTTTAATGTTTGATGTTTTATCATGTTTTTAATATTCTGTTGGGAGCCGCCCAGAGTGGCTGGGGAAACCCAGCCAGATGGGCGGGGTGTAAATAATTTATTATGAATATTATTATGTATATCCGATCTTTCCCTCCAAGGAGATGGGAGTACATGCATCAGCTCTCTCCACGACAACCCTGTGAGGTGGGTTAGGAGAGAGGGATTAGCCCACAGTCACCCATTGAGCTTGATGGCCTATGGAGGATTTGAACCCAAGACTGCCTCATCCTAGTTTGACCTAGTTTGTGAAGACTGGGAGTTTAACGGCTGCACAACAAGGATGCTGTTAAAGGTAAAGGGGACCCCTGACCATTAGGTCTAGTCGTGACTGACTCTAGGGTTGCGGCGCTCATCTCGCTTTATTGGCCGAGGGAGCTGGCGTACAGCTTCCGGGTCATGTGGCCAGCAGGACTAAGCCGCTTCTGGTGAACCAGAGCAGCGCACGGAAACACCGTTTACCTCCCCGCCGGAGCAGTACCTATTTATCTACTTGCACTTTGACGTGCTTTCGAACTGCTAGGTTGGCAGGAGCAGGGACTAAGCAAGGGGAGCTCACTCTGTCGCGGGGATTCGAACCACCAAGCTTCTGATCAGCAAGTCCTAGTCTCTGTGGTTTACCCACAGCACCACCCGCGTCCCAAACATGGATGCTAAAAACCATTAAAACAGCTGTAAAAGGTTTGCCTGGATTTCTTCTTTAAATAGAAGTTTAACACTGGTTCTAGCCAAATGCAAGCCTCTCTAGAACACTCAAGCCTGTCTTAATATGTGCAGAATTTATTTTTTGTTTTGTTATGTTATGCCTTCCTGTAGAATTTGCTCTCGGGGTAAATTCGCAAGCAGAATGTCCAGAGCTTCACGCCTGCCCTGTTGGGACGCCTCAAAGCAGCCCGGCGGCTCGTCGTCGTTCCTGAAACCAGGGAAATAATCTGAAAGAAGGGATTGTAGCCCCACGCAGCAGGTCACAGAGTGGGGTAGCTGGCGTCACTCGCTATGCCGCATTGATTGTGACGGCCTTTGGCAAGTCGCATGTAGCCCTTTTCACCCCACGTTTCAGACCAGCTGTGGGAAGGTAAGAAGAACAGGTGAGAGCCTCTGCAACAAATTGTTCCAGCGGGGTGATAAGTCTAACTGGAGTCTGGGTGCTGCTATGGAGATGAAGGGGAAGGGATATGCAGGGCTACGCAAGCAAGTGGCGCTGCAACTCCCAAGAAGTTCACCACACATTTAAAGCACCACTTCAGGCCGTCAAGGCTTCCCCCAAAGGATCCTGGGAGCTGTGGGTTTCTTTAAGGGTGCTGAAGAGTCGTTAAGGAGACCCCTTGCAGAGTGACAGTTCCCGGCACCCTTTGAAAAAACTGCAGTTCCCAGAATTCTCTCCCCCATCATTGCATAACTTTGGTACCAGGCCAAAGCATTTCTTGTTCGTTAGGCCTTCGGGCTCTTAACTACAGCTAGGGGGTTGGCAGGGGGTTGGACTCGATGGCCCTTGTGGTCTCTTCCAATTCTATGATTCTATTCTAAGTATTTGATCCCCTGCTAAATTTGCCCGTTTGCCCTCTGACGAAGAAATGGCCAGTCCATAATTTTAATGGTAGGTTTATTGTAGCTGTGAGAGACAACAGGAACCTCCCCCCCCCCAGAAACCCAGAAGACAAAAGTCAAGAGATTGATGAGCGAAATACCGTATTTTTTGCTCTATAAGACTCACTTTTCCCCTCCTATAAAGTAAAGGGAAATGTGTGTGCGTCTTATGGAGTGAATGTAGGCTGCGCAGCTGTCCCAGAAGCCAGAACAGCAAGAGGGATCGCTGCTTTCACTGCGCAGCGATCGCTCTTGCTGTTCTGGCTTCTGAGATTCAGAATATTTTTTTTCTTGTTTTCCTCCTCCAAAAAGTCTTATGGTCTGGTGCGTCTTATAGAGCGAAAAAATACGGCAAGTATTTGATCCCTTTGCAAAAGATGACTTAGTACTTGGTGGCAAAACCCTTGTTGGCAATTACAAAGGTCAGATGTTCCCTGTAGATGTTCCCACCAGGTTTGCACACATCATTAAAATTATCGACTGGTCATTTCTTCGTCAGAGGGCAAACGGGCAAATTTAGCAGGGGATCAAATACTATCTTTCCTCACTGTATATATGTGGTTTCCATTCATCCTGCCTTTTTAAAATACAGGGTGGTTTTTCGGATTTTTATTTGAAACCGGCAGAAAGGAACAAAAACCACGTACAGTGAGGGGGGGGAGTACTGTATTTTTCGCTCTATAGGACGCACTTTCCCCCCTTCAAAAATGAAGGGGAAATGTGTGTGCGTCCTATGGAGCGAAGACGCCATAGCCCCGCGACCCTCTCCCGGCTGGAGAGGTGACGCGCGGCTATGGCAGCAGCCTCTTTAACCCGCGCCACCTCTCCATCTGGGAGAGCGCGTGCGGGGCTAAAGAAGCCATAGAAGCTTTCCGCTGCTCCCCGACCTGCTCTTTGGGGCTGGTGGTGGGCTTCCCCCCGCCAGCCCCAAAGAGCAGGTCGAAAGGAACCTGAAGCCTGTAGAGCGAGAGGGGTCGGTGTGCACTGACCCCTCTCTCCAGGCTTCCAAGGTAGCCGCCTGAAGACGACTGAACGCACCTTGTTTTAGAGGGGGGAAATTCTCCCCCTCTCTGCGCAGCGACTCCTGCCGCTTCGCTGAAGGGGCGCTGGGCAGAGAGGGGGAGATTTTTTTTTCTTGTTCTCCCCCCTCTAAAACAAGGTGCGTCCTATTGTCCGGTGCGTCCTATGGTGTGAAAAATACGGTATTTGATCCCCTGCTTAGTTTGCCCCTTTGCCCTCTGACAAAGAAATGGCCAGTCCATAATTTTAATGGTAGGTTTGTTTATTGTAGCTGTGAGAGACAGAATGACAACAGGAAACCCAGAAGGCAAAAGTCAGAGATTCTGTCTCTCACAGCTACAATAAACCTACCATTAAAATTATGGACTGGTCATCCCTTCGTCAGAGGGCAAACGGGCAAACTAAGCAGGGGATCAAATACTTATTTCCCTCACTGTGTGTGTTTGTGGACACATACTATCCATTCTGAAGGAAATCAGCCCTGAGTGCTCACTGGAAGGACAGATCCTGAAGCTGAGGCTCCAAGACTTTGGCCACCTCAGGAGAAGAGAAGACTCCCTGGAAAAGACCCTGATGCTGGGAAAGATGGAGGGCACAAGGAGAAGGGGACGACGGAGGACGAGATGGTGGGGGAGTGTTCTCGAAGGCTACCACCATGAGTTTGACCAAACTGCGGGAGGCACTGGAAGACAGGAGTGCCTGGCGTGCTCTGGTCCATGGGGTCACGAAGAGTTGGACATGACTAAACGACTAAACAAAAACAACAACAATGTTTTTGTGGACCTTCGCTGCAGGTTTCCAAACAGGTTTGGTGGTGGGCCATCAGCCTGAGATTACTTTGTTGTGCTTTCCTGAATTGCAGGGGGTTGAACTGCGAAAATGCCAGCTGTCACAACGGCCGGGTTGCACACAGAGGGGAACCCCCGGCGGCGTCACGAGGCAGCTATATGCAGCCTGCGTTCAGAGACGCAAGAACTCGCTTGCCCAGAGATGAAGGGGCAGCTCATCTTCCTGTGATGGAACTCCAATCTGGGGACTTCCCTGGCTTTTTTCTGGCCCATGTAGGACCAGTCTGGAAAGTTAGCCTAGGTAAAGACTTGACATTTTCTTGGTGAAGACTTGACGTTTTCTTGGTGAAGACGTGGCGTTTTCAAAAAAGTTTTTGATTTGAGTTTCCATTGAAATGAGGCTGTGCTCTAGTTATCTCCCGCTTGGACTACTGCAACACGCTCTACTTGGGGCTACCTTTGAAGGTGACCCGGAAACTGCAATTAATCCAGAATGCGGCAGCTAGACTGGTGACTAGGAGTGGCCGCCAGGACCATATAACACCGGTTCTGAGAGATCTGCATTGGTTCCCAGTACATTTCCGAGCCCAATTCAAAGTGTTGGTGTTGACCTTTAAAGCCCTAAACGGCCTCGGTCCTGTATACCTGAAGGAGCGTCTTCACCTCCATCATTCTGCCCGGACACGGAGGTCCAGCTCCGAGGGCCTTCTGGCGGTTCCCTCATTGCGAGAAGCAAAGCTACAGGGAACCAGGCAGAGGGCCTTCTCGGTGGTGGCACCGATAAGCAGCTATCTTATCTTTAAAAGACATCTGAAGGCAGCCCTGTTTAGGGAAGTTTTTAATATTTAACGCTGTACTGTTTTTAACACTTGATTGGGAGCCGCCCAGAGTGGCTGGGGAAAGCCAGATGGGCGGGGTATAAATAATAAATTATTATTATAATAATATTATATAATAATAATAATATAATAATAATTTATTATTTATACCCCGCCCATCTGGCTGGGCTTCCCCAGCCACTCTGGGCGGCTTCCAAAAGAATATTAAAATACTATAATACATCAAACATTAAAAGCTTCCCTAAACGGGGCTGCCTTCAGATGTCTTCTAAAAGCCTGGTAGTTGTTGTTCTCTTTGACATCTGGTGGGAGGGCTTTCCACAGGGAAGGCGCCACTACCGAGAAGGCCCTCTGCCTGGTTCCCTGTAACTAATAATAATAATAATAATAATAATATATTATTATTTTAATGTTGTATTTTAATCTTGTTTTTAAGTTGTATGTCAATCAACTTGTTTTTTTATCGGGTGTTAGCCGCCCTGAGCCCAGTCTTGGCTGGCGAGGGTGGGGTATAAATAAAATTTAGTATTATTATCATTATCACCTGATATGCTTGCAGAAAGCCCCAGATTCGAAGTGTGCTGGCATCTCCAAACTAGGACTGGGAATGTCCCCTGCCTGAAGCCCGGCTGCCTGTCAGTGTGGACAATATTGCGCTAGGTGGACCAGTGGCCATCTGTTTCTGTCCTTGACTTAGAACCATAGAGGCTGAAATCCTTTGTTTTTAGGGGAAAGGTGGTAGAAGTAGTAAACATGCCAGGTTCAGTCCCCAGCAGAGAGCTATGAAAGACACCTGCCTGAAGCCTACCTGCCCGCAGACTGTCTGGCCAAAGTGGTGCATGCTCTGGTTATCTCTCGCCTGGACTACTGCAATGAGCTCTACATAAGGCTACCTTTGAAGGTAGCCCAGAAACTACAACTAATCCAGAATGCGGCAGCTAGACTCATGACTGGGAGCGGCCCCCAGGACCACATAACATCAGTCCCAAAAGACCTACACTGGCTCCCAGTACGTTTCCGAGCACAATTCAAAGTGTTGGTGCTGACCTTTAAAGCCCTAAACGGCCTCGGTCCAGTATATCTGAAGGAGCGTCTCCACACCCATTGTCCAGCCCGGACACTGAGGTCCAGCTCCAAGGGCCTTCTGGCAGTTCCCTCCCTGTGAGAAGCCAAGTTCCAGGGAACCAGCCAGAGGGTCTTCTCGGTGGTGGCACCCGCCCTGTGGAATGCCCTCCCACCAGATGTCAAAGAGAAAAATAACTACCAGACTTTTAGAAGACATCTGAAGGCAGCCCTGTTTAGGGAAGCTTTTGGTGTTTAATAGATTATTGTATTTTAATATTCTGTTGGAAGCTGCCCAGAGTGACTGGGGAAACCCAGACAGATGGGCGGGGTATAAACAATAAATTGTTGTTGTTGTTGTTGTTGTTGTTAGCCCTGGAGAGATGCTGCCGGTCAGTGTATGCAGTACTGAGTATGCTAGATGAACCAATGGTCTGGCTCGTTTTCGGGAATCTTTCTATGTCCCTCGTTTCCATCTTGCCTCTTTGCCCCAAAGACCTAAGTGTGACCTATGTGGTTTTCCCTCCTCTATCCTCTTAGCCACCCTTTCTCACCTGTTCTTCAGGATCCAATAATCCTTAATATTCTTATCTCCTTTGACGGTGCCATAGCCAACTGCCAACATGCCGTGATTCAACATCTGTTCACAGTCCTTGTGGTGAAAGATTCCTGATGGAGGAAGAGTTGCCGGTCATGGTGGGGGGACAGAGAATGACGCAAGTCCCCTCCCTGGCTCATGCTCAAGTCCCTGGAAAACCCCCCTCTCTCCCTCAATGAGTCAAGCTGCTGCAACCAGCTCCCCTCCACGCTAGTCTCACAGGACCAGAAGAGGTATGAAGAGAGAGGAGTGAAGAGAGACCGCAAAGAAATCTCAGATTACTTGGGGAGGAGACTTAGGGTGCCTTAAGTCCTCGCAAGTTCCTCATCTGCTGGGAAGAGTTGTTGTGCTCACTAGTCCTGAGCTGTTTTGTTTTTTTGAATAAAGAGTCAACTTCACTGGCACCTTGTGAGTTACAGTGGTGCCCCGCAAGACGAATGCCTCGTAAGACGGAAAACTCGCTAGACGAAAGAGTTTTCCGTTTTGGAGGTGCTTCGCAAAACAAATTTCCTATGGGCTTGCTTCGCAAGACGACAATGTCTTGCGAGTTCCTGCTGGTTTTTTTCCCTCCCCCCCCCTTTTCTAAGCCGCTAAGCCGCTTATCAGCTGATCCGATCAGAAGATAAGCCGCTAATCCGCTAATCTTTCAATGGCTTGCTTTGCAAGACGAAAAAAACGCTAGATGAAGAGAATCACAGAACGGATTCTTTTCGTCTTGCGAGGCACCATTGTATTGCTGATCTGATCCACCAGGACATTGAAGAGACAGGTTACCCAAAACTGACTGTGTAGTCACCCCAATTAGGCCCCAAAACTTCCCAAATTCTTTATTTGAGGATTAATTAGCTAAAATGCATTAGCTTGAGCTGTATAACACAAACCAGCTGAATAAACAAAGCCTTCTCCTTTATCAGTCCATGAAGGCGTAATAGATGGCCTTGTCAGTCCCGAGTAGAGACGGGATGGCGCATCCAACTTATCTTACCGGTTGTAACTATCCTGACCACGCTGACGCACAGACCCCGGGAATGGCACCAGGAGTGTACAGAAACAATTTCTATTCATGCTCAAGGATGCAAACTTACGTGTACAGACTCATGAGGCTGGATTCCTGGGGAGGGGAAAAGGGGACCTAAAGAGAATATAGGCTGTATGTAACTGTTCTTTAAGTGTGCTTGCTCTGAACCAATCACACAGTGCCTTCCTGCTGCTTCGGAAAGCAGAAATACAGTGGTGCCCCGCAAGACGAATGCCTCGCAAGACGGAAAACTCGCTAGACGAAAGAGTTTTCCGTTTTGGAGGTGCTTCGCAAAACAAATTTCCTATGGGCTTGCTTCACAAGACGACAATGTCTTGCGAGTTCCTGCTGGTTTTTTCCCCTCCCCCCCTTTTTCTAAGCCGCTAAGCCGCTTATCAGCTGATCCGATCAGCAGATAAGCCGCTAAAAGCCGCTAATAGCACTAATCCACTAATCCTTCAATGGGCTTGCTTCGCAAGACGAAAAAACCGCTAGACGAAGAGAATCACAGAACGGATTCTTTTCGTCTTGCGAGGCACCACTGTAAACTCTTTCTCTGAATCATCCTCGATGTCTCTTGACTGCCTCCCTCCCTCCCGGGAGCAACGCAGACCCAACCAATGGGAAAGGTCTGACAGGCTACAACATAAGCATGGGAGCACAGCCTGTCTTCCTATCAAAAAATGTTAACTTACCCGACTTGTAGAACATAAAGGTACTTGCGTCCACCGCGACGGAAACGGGGCCCACCTTCGCCACAGCTCGCGCCAGGGCTGTCTCGTTCCTCTTCGGGATCTTGACCCTAGAAGCGCACGTTGCTGCTCGGTCGGAGGCGTTGAACCGACAGGGCCCATCCTGCCAAGACAGACCCATTGGGGATGTGAGCTTTGGCTGAGCGTCGGCCCGCGCCCCGCAGTCGCAGAACGGCAGGTCCCTTCTCCCACATTACCTCGGCCTCGTAGGGATAGGTCCTCTCAGAGTTGATCCCCTTGTTAAGCCAGACGTACTTGAAGGCCCAGTTCATGTACCCTCCGTCGCACCCTTGGTTTCCCTGCTTCCAGGAGCAGTCGACGAGGTTTTGTTCGCTCAGTGAGACCAGCTTGCGGGTCTTCTTATAATGCAAGCCTTCCAGGGCACCGGTGGCGCTGAACGCCCAGCAAGACCCACAATCACCCTGTAGGGGAAATAGGAAGCTTCTTGATCCAGCAGTCGGGATCTGGGTTAGGGGCCATCCCTCCTAGGGGTATTGTTGAAGTGTAGGTCCTGACCAGGTGCGCAGCCTGGGAGTCATTCTGGACTCACAGCTGTCCATGGAGGCACAGGTCAATTCTGTGCCTAGGGCGGCTGTCTACCAGCTCCACCTGGTACGCAGGCTGAGACCCTCCCTGCCCGCAGACTGTCACCCTAGAGTGGTGCATGCTCTGGTTATCTCCCACTTGGACTACTGCCATGCGCTCTACGTGGGGCTACCTTTGAAGGTGACCCGGAAACTACAACTAATCCGGGATGCGGCAGCTAGACTGGTGACTGGGAGTGGCCGCCGAGACCACATAACACCAGTCCTAAAAGATCTGCATTGGCTCCCAGTACGTTTCCGAGCACAATTCAAAGTGTTGGTGCTGACCTTTAAAGCCGTAAACGGCTTCGGTACTGTATACTTGATGGAGTGTCTCCACCCCCATCGTTCAGCCCGGATCCAGCGCCGAGGGCCTTCTGGCAGTTCCCTCATTGCGAGAAGTGAGGTTACAGGGAACCAGAGGGCCTTCTCGGTAGTGGCGCCCGCCCTGTGGAACACCCTCCCTTCAGATGCCAAGGAAATAAGCAGTTATCCTATCTTTAAAAGACATCTGAAGGCAGCCCTGTTCAGGGAAGTTTTTAATAATTAATGCTGTATTGTTTTTAACGTGATTGGGAGCCACCCAGAGTGGCTGGGGAGACACAGCCAGATGGGTGGGGTATAAATAATAAATTATTATTATTATTATTATTATTATTATTATTATTATTATTATTGGGTTCCCACAAGGCAAGACACAGCGATAACAGCAAGAACCTTTATTGAACTACATAACTGGGAAACGGGGGCAAAGCAACCACTTATATACATTCCTGGGCCACTCCCAACGTGATTGGCTGTCTAAACTTCCAAGCGGCGAATCACGACACAGAGTTCAAGGGCCAATGGCAGAGGCCCAAATCCTGAAATGTTTTGTGATTGGACATCAAGTATCGAATCAGAACACAGGAGCTCAGATTCCTTAGTCCAGACTCAGGCTCAGGCAAACACAGACCACTGAATACATAACAGCTGTAATTTTCTGGTCTCCCGGGGCGGCTCAATTATACCGCAAATTACTATTTCAGATTACTAAAGGACATTTGTGAATTTCCCAGATCCACAATTAGCTGTCCCTGTTGATATTGGCTTTGCAGAACAGTTCACAACTCCTGATGGATGGATGAATAACATTTTTTTTCACTCATCAGGTGGCCATGACAGGTTAAGAACGATCTCAATTCAGACTTTAAATATACGGTGTCAGTACATCCTCTCAGCGCCGCCACGCAGGTTTTAGGAGAAGTTAGTTAAACATTCGAATGAGCTTATAGGGAACATACTACAAGTCTTTTGTAGGAAAATAACAGTATACGAGAATTGGTATATTAAAAGTTTTGGTCGATAGAATTATAGAAGGTGCTTTGATTCCCAAGAGCACACTATTATTATTTTTTGTGTATTAACCTTTTTGTGCTCGCGCTCTCTCCAACACCAGTCTGTTCAGCAGAAAACACAATCACCTTGGAAGTTATAAATCCATTTAAAGTGCTTGTTCTAAACAGTGGAAACTAAACATTTGTGGACACTCAATGCTGGGCACAAAGGAAGCCCTTGCAAGATTGAGACCACCAGCTGGGAAGGGCAGCTGAGAATTAGGAAGATCTAGTATTGGGGACTCTACGGACCTTTGTATAACTATACGGACCTTTGTATTGCCGACAAAGGTCCGTATAGTTAAAGCCATGGTTTTCCCAGTAGTGATGTATGGAAGTGAGAGCTGGACCATCAAGAAGGCTGATCGCCGAAGAATGGATGCTTTTGAATTCTGGTGCTGGAGGAGACTCTTGAGAGTCCCATGGACTGCAAGAAGATCAAACCTCTCCATTCTGAAGGAAATCAGCCCTGAGTGCTCACTGGAAGGACAGATTGTGAAGCTGAGGCTCCAAGACTTTGGCCACCTCATGAGAAGAGAAGACTGCCTGGAAAAGACCCTGATGTTGGGAAAGATGGAGGGTGCAAAGAGAAGGGGACGACAGACAACGAGATGGTGGGACAATGTTCTCAAAGCTACCAGCATGAGTTTGACCAAACTGCGGGAGGTAGTGGAAGACAGGAGTGCCTGGCGTGCTCTGGTCCAGGGCGGACACGACTAAACGACTAAACAACAACAACAGTATTGGGGGGCAGGCACCACCACCATTGCAGGATGAGGCCCGGCCTCCTCTCTCTCCGCACAAAAGCCCTGTGAGGGTAAGGCAAGCTGGGAGGTAACAAGTGACCGACACGTGGTAAGAGCATTTGAACCCCAGGCTCCCAGGTCCAAGTTGAACACTCCCAATTTGCTGCCATCTCACCTGGTCTTTTATGGGGGTGACATAACCTTTGGTGCGCCAGTCTACATGCTTGGGTGTCTCGTGGGTGTCAGTATCTTCGAAAAGGGCCTCGTCATCACCATCTTCTTCAGCTGTGTCTGAACGGAAGCCATTCAGCTTTTGGTTAAACTCTTTTCGCGTCTGGGGAAGAAAAGCAGAGTTCACATCAAAGCTTATTTCCTCTCCTTAGAGATGCTCTTGGCTTGTGGCCTGAGAGGTGGGTGGCCAGGAGTTGCTTTCTTTCTCCCTAAGAAAAGGATATGAGCATCTTACTGGACCAAAAGCTTAACATGAGCCCACGGTGTGATGCAGCAGCAAAAAAAGCTAATAATAAAAAATAATAATTTTTTATTTATACCTCACCCGTCCCAGTTCAGAAAACCGGGCTCAGGGCGGCTAACAACAAATTTAAAACACCTATACAGTATATACAGTATAAAACGTGAATAACAATAAATTCAGAATTCAAAAATCAATTTAGGGAGAAAATCCATCCAATAAACATTAGATGATCACCAGGGCTAGCTGGCTGAATTACAGTGGTACCTCGGGTTAAGTACTTAATTCGTTCCGGAGGTCCGTACTTAACCTGAAACTGTTCTTAACCTGAAGCACCACTTTAGCTAATGGGGCCTCCTGCTGCTGCCGCGCCACTGGAGCATGATTTCTGATCTCATCCTGAAGCAAAGTTCTTAACCCGAGGTAATATTTCTGGGTTAGTGGAACCTGTAACTTGAAGTGTATGTAACCTGAAGCGTATGTAACCCGAGGTACCACCGTAGTCCTATTTGGGCCAGCGAAGAGACCAGGGGAAAATTAGCTGTGGGATCCCAGAGTGAGTAATCTTCATAAAAAGGGGAGGGGGAGGGAAGGAAGGGAAATAAAAGATCCAGCTAAGTTCAAATTGAAAGCCAGGCGGAATAGCTCTGTCTTACAGGCCCTGCGGAAGGAAGTTAAATCCTGCAGGGCCCTGGTCTCATGGAACAGAGCATTCCACCAGGTCGGAGCCATCACTGAGAAGGCCCTGGCCCTGGTGGAGGATAATCTAACTTCCTTAGGGCCCGGGACCTCTAAACTATGATTATTTATGGACCTTAAGGTCCTCTGCAGGGCAGACCAGGAGAGGCGGTCCTGTAAATATGTAATGCTATTCTAGGCTGCATCAGCAGAAGTCTAGCGTCCAGATCAAGGGAAGTAACAGTCCCACTCTGTTCTGCCTTGGTCAGACCACACCTGGATGAGTGCATCCAGTTCTGAGTGCCACAGTTAAAGAAGGATGTTGATAAGCTGGTGATAAGGTGTGCAGAGAAGGGTGATCAAGATGATTCAGGGTATGGAAACCAAGCCTTATGAGGAACGGTCGAAGGAGTTGGGTATGTTTAGCCTGGAAAAGAGGAGACTGAGAGGAGATATGAGTGCCAACTTCCAATATCTTAAGGGCTGTCACATGGAAGACGGAGCAAGCTTGTTTTCTCCTGCTCTGGAGGGTAGAAATCGAGGCAACGGCTTCAAATTACAGTGGTGCCTCGCAAGACGAAAAGAATCCGTTCTGTGATTCTCTTCGTCTAGCGGTTTTTTCGTCTTGCGAAGCAAGCCCATTGAAGGATTAGCGCTATTAGTGCTATTAGCGGCTTTTAGCGGCTTATCTGCTGATCGGATCAGCTGATAAGCGGCTTAGCGGCTTAGAAAAAGGGGGGAAGGGGAAAAAACCAGCAGGAACTCGCAAGACATTGTCGTCTTGCGAAGCAAGCCCATAGGAGATTCGTTTTGCGAAGCACCTCCAAAACGGAAAACTCTTTCGTCTAGCGAGTTTTCCGTCTTGCGAGGCATTCGTCTTGCGGGGCACCACTGTACGAGATTCTGGCTAAGCATCAGGAAGAACGTCAAGAAGATAGGAAGAGCTTTTTGACAGGGGAACGGTCTCCCTTGGAAGGTGGTGGGCTGTCCTTCCTTGGAGGATTTTAAGCAGAGGTTGGGTGGCCATCTGCCATGGATGCATTGGTTGAGATTCCCGCATTGCTGGAGGTTGGAATGGATGACCCAGGGGGTCCCTTGAACCTCTACAACTCTATGATTCTATGCATGGAAGGTGGATGCTATCATCCTGCCCCAAGGAGGAGCTTGACCACAGCAATAAACCACCCGTCTGGAATGAATGCAGAAAAGTCTGCCCAATGTATGGACTGTTGTGTTCCGAAGGCGAAGGAACGATTTGGATCCTGATTAATAAAATATACATGAGGCTTGACCAGCAAGACTCTGGGAGGAGTGCCAATAATAATCTGTCACACCCTAGCCCAGGTCCCTTTTATTAACAAAAGAACTTATAGCACAGCGCTTGTAGGAACCAATCAGATTTCCTCTGAGCATTTCAAAATAAACCCTACCACGTGGGTACAAAGTTAGATCAGAGAAATCCTTTTGAAATCCCTTTAACTACAAAGACTACTTTGAGCATGCATACATGTCCAGGGCGGGAAGGTAAACAGCGTTTCCATGCGCTGCTCTGGTTCGCCAGAAGCGGCTTAGTCCTGCTGGCCACATGACCCGGAAGCTGTACGCCGGCTCCCTCGGCCAATAAAGCGAGATGAGCGCCGCAACCCCAGAGTTGGCCATGACTGGACCTAATGGTCAGGGGTCCCTTTACCCTTTACACGTCCAGGTAAATAAAACAGGAATCAAGGAGGAATGCGGAATGCATTTAGCAAATCCCGGAGGTCATAAACAGGAAAGGAAGGATGGCAAATGAAAGATAGTATTTACCATCTCCTTGTGAACTCTCTTCCTGGCCCTTAAGATCTACCTAAAGATTAACAAAATCTACATCAAAGTTACCTACTATCTTTATGGCTCAGGACGCCTGGTGAAGCAACCAGTCTGTGTTTTAGAATGCTTATATGTGCTTGTCAGGCAGAGAATGAAATCATGTCAAATGACTCAAGCCCAGTCAACGCAATGCTTTCATTGTAGACACAATGGCTTGCTCCATATTTTCATAATTCCTCATAGTAATCCCACCTGACCCCCACGATGGACCACTTACCAAGTCACCAAGGTGATTCATGCCTAGCTCATAGGTGTGCATCCCCTGGGAAGCCCCTAAGTTGTGCTCTTCAATCACCTGTAGATTCTTCTCCCACACAGCCCTCCGGAAAAGTTCTTCCTCCTGCAAGGAACCCGATAAAGAATTTGGACTCTGTTATGTACTGAGTTGAATAGGATCCAAACTGCAGCAGTCTGATTGGTCCTAGAACAATAGGATTCAGAATGCAGCAGTCTGATTGGTCCTAGAACAATGCAGAAGTATGATTGGTTGGCAGGAACCACCCAATCCTGCTCCAGATAGAAGTGAATCCACAACCTGATTGGCTTACAGTAGAATTCCGGAATTAGCCAATCACGTGCAGCCCATTGAGTAAATAATGTATATAAAGCAGATACTGTGAGGGGACTTTCATTCATTCCTCCGCACCACTATGAGCTGAATAAAGAGCATGAAATCACTTTGCGACTCTGAGTACATTTCAGACTCACTCGCTGGATCATCACCTCGTCGTGGCAAGTGGGCTTGCCAAAATCCAGCATCGCCTGAGCTCTGCGACTGCGGCTTTCTCCCAATTGAAGTGCAGTCTTCAAGGACCAGGACATTTGCAGGGAAACCAAAACGCTTGTTTGCAAAGCCGTTGCACTACCAACCTTACTGTATGCTTGTGAAACATGGGCCACTTACAAACGCCATCTCCAACTCCTCGAAAAGTTCCATCAATGGAGTCTCTGAAAATTTTTACACGTCACTTGGGAAGACAGGCGAACAAATGTCAGTGTACTGGAAGAAGCAAAGATCACCTGTGTTGAAGCGATGATTCTTCAACATCAACTTCGTTGGACTGGTCATGTTGTGCGGATGCCTGATGATCGTCTTCCAAAGCAACTACAGTGGTACCTCGGGTTAAGTACTTAATTTGTTCCGGAGGTCCGTACTTAACCTGAAACTGTTCTTAACCTGATGCACCACTTTAGCTAATGGGGCCTCCCGCTGCCACCACGCTGCTGGAGCACGATTTCTGTTCTCATCCTGAAGCAAAGTTCTTAACCTGAAGCACTATTTCTGAGTTAGCGGAGTCTGTAACCTGAAGCATGTGTAACCTGAAGCGTATGTAACCTGAGGTACCACTGTACTCTATTCCAAACTTAAAAATGGAGAGCGTAATGCTGGTGGTCAACAAAAGAGGTTCAAAGACTGTCTCAAGGCAAATCTAAAAAAATGTAACATAAACACCAGCAACTGGGGAACACTGGCCTGCAAGCGCTCCAGTTGGAGAGCAGCCTTTACCAAAGGTGTCATGGGCTTTGAAGACACTCAAACTCAGGACGCAAGGGAGAAACGTGCTAAGAGGAAGGCACGCTTGGCAAACCCTCCCTGTGGTTAACTCCCGCCCAGAAACCTACATGTGGAAGGACGTGTGGATCCAAAATTACGGACTCACTGTTAAGACCGTGTTCATGGAAGACAATCTTACTCAGCTATGAGGGATCGCCAAACAAGAAAGAGTTTGGAATTGATATGGCCCTTGAATTCTCCCCTCCTCTCAAGAAGTAGTGTTAGTAGCAGATATGGAGGGGGAATTTGATGCACTTTAATAAGGAAACTGGCTCATTTGCACTTCTCGAATTGAGATGTGAACCGAAACTATGCTGTCCTGCAAAATTTCCACTTCCCTGAATTTCGGCAATGCAGCTCTGCAAACAACCGGCGTGTACAGAAATTGACTCATTTGAGGAAAGCGGGCGTAAACAGGCATGATACAACCTTTGGAAGACATCTGAAAGCAGCCCTGGATAGGGACAGGTTTTTTAACGTTTAATGATTTAATATATGTTGGAAGCCACCCAGAGTGACTGGGGCAACCCAGTCAGATGGGCAGAGTATAAATAAAATAACTGTTGTTGTTGTTGTTGTTGTTGTTGTTGTTGTTGTTGTTGTTACAGTGGTACCTCGGGTTACATACGCTTCAGGTTACACACTCCACTAAGCCAGAAATAGTGCTTCAGGTTAAGAACTTTGCTTCAGGATAAGAACAGAAATCGGGCTCCGGCGGCACAGCGGCAGCAGGAGGCCCCATTAGCTAAAGTGGTGCTTCAGGTTAAGAACAGTTTCAGGTTAAGTACGGACCTCCGGGACAAATTAAGTACTTAACCCGAGGTACCACTGTATTTGTATTATTATTATTATTATTATTATTATTATCCCTAAATTCATTGGATAAATGTTCGAATGTATGCAAGTTGGTGGCTGGCTCTACTTCCTGATATGTGCAGTCTGAAGAAATACTATCTTCCCTGGGATTAAGCCTGACCGAGTTACTTTTGAGTAGACCTGTATCGGATTGTGACTTCCACAGAACCGGAAAGGCATTTCCTATGCCGATACAGAGAGCTGGTTTCCCCTTGTGTCTTGTTCTACCTCTTTTTTAAATCGGAACCAGTGAAGGCGGTGAAGGTCCTGTGTGAGTGTCTGGAGGCGGTTGGAGGATGGATGGCGGCTAACAGATTGAGGTTGAATCCTGACAAGACAGAAGTATTGCTTTTGGATGACCAGGGGGCGGGAGGGTGTGGGGGACTCCCTGGTCCTGAATGGGGTATCTGTGCCCCCGAAGGACCAGGTGCGCAGCCTGGGAGTCATTTTGGACTCACAGCTGTCCATGGAGGTGCAGGTCAATTCTGTGTCCAGGGCAGCTGTCTGCCAGCTCCATCTGGTATGCAGGATGAGACCCTCCCTGCCCACAAACTGTCTGGCCAGAGTGGTGCATACTCTGGTTATCTCCCGCTTGGACTACTGCAATGCGCTCTACGTGGGGCTACCTTTGAAGGTGACCTGGAAACTACAACTAATCCAGAATGCAGCAGCTAGACTGGTGACTGGGGGCGGCCGCCGAGACCATATAACACTGGTCATGAAAGACCTTCATTGGCTCCCAGTATGTTTCCGGGCACAATTCAAAGTGTTGGTGCTGACCTTTAAAGCCCTAAACTGCCTCGGTCCTGTATACCTGAAGGAGTGTCTCCACCCCCATCCACCCCTACAATGAGGTCCAGCTCCGACAGCCTTCTGGCGGTTCCCTCCCTGCGAGAAGTGAAGTTACAGGGAACGAGGCAGACGGCCTTCTCGGTGGTGGCACCCGCCCTGTGGAACACCAGGTGTCAAGGAAACAAACAACTATTTGACGTTTAGAAGGCATCTGAAGGCAGCCCTGTTTAGGGAAGCTTTAAATATTTGTTGAATCATTGTATTTTAATATTCTGCTCAAAGCCGCCCAGAGTGGCTGGGGAAACCCAGCCAGATGGGCAGGGTATAAATAACAAATTCTTCCCCTTCCCCTCCTCCTCCTCCTCCTCCTCCTCCTCCTCCTCCTCCTCCTCCTCCTCCTTCTTCTTCTCTGGAATGTCACTCTGCACATGCTTGGGGGCACACGAATTCCCAAGGTGCCAGAATTTCAGAGGCGCGAAGACACTGCCAGTCTTAGCCATGCCAGAGAAAACTCACCTCGCTGTATTCTTTAGAATGGGCTCTCTTCCAGTCTCCCCAGGCTTTGTCCAGGGTCGGATCCTGCACTGCACTGACAGTCCTCAGCAGGACCAGTCCGGTCAGTGCCATCGCCGAGATCGGAAGCATGTTTTTTACCTAGGAAAGCAATGTCTAGAGTCATAAGCAGTTGGCTTGTGCCAAGTTAGAAGATTGGCAGTGCCAGATTTAGGGCAGGCCGTTCTCCTACACTGGTCACTGAGCCAAGGGGGTGCAAAATAGGAATAATAATATAGCCACATGTGGTGGACCTGTAAAAGGGTAAAAGAATATTGGGAAACAATTCATAATGAACTGGAAAAAAATGTTAAAATGTACTTCCCCTTTTTGGGGGGAATAACTCAGACGGAAATTCCCAGGTGTCAAAAAAGGTTAATTACGTATGCCACTACTGCGGCCCATGTTTTGTTAGCCCAAAAATGGAAAACGAGCGAGATCCAAACTAAAGAAAAATGGCAACTGAAACTGATGGAATATGCGCAGCTTGCGGACCTAACATATATAATATAAGAGAACAAGAAGAGCATACATTTAGAGAAGATTGGAAAACGTTTATTAAATATATGGGGGGGGACTGTGTTCATTTGAAAACGTGGGCATCATTAAGGTAAATTCAACAGTGTAAATAAGTTTGGATGGATGGAATAATGGAATACTGAACGGTTTAGTTTATGTAAAATACGCAGGGGTTTATGTTGTGCAAAATGAACCATGGAAAGAGAGGGAGGAAAGTCATGGATACCTTAAGGATGTAGAAATGAGTACCGTATTTTTCGCCCCATACGACGCACCGGCCCATAGGACGCATCAAGTTTTTTTGGGGGGAAATAAAGAAAAAAAATTTATTTTCCCCCCCCAGGCGCTTGTGGGGCAGGCAGCGGGGAGAAGCGCTCTTCTCCCCACCGCCAGCCTCCAAACCACTTCAGGAGACAGTGGGATGGCAGCGTTCCGCCTCCCTCTGTCCCCCGACCTTGTGGGGCTGGCGCTGGGGCTCTCCTGATCCTGGAGAGCGAGAGGGGTCAGGGCGCACCGACCCCTCTCGGTCTCCAGGCTTCAGTGAAAGCCTGCATTCGCCCCATAGGACGCACCCAGATTTCCCCTTCATTTTTGAAGGGGAAAAAGTGCGTCCTATAGGGCGAAAAATACGGTACTTTAAATTGTAAAACAGAAAATGTAATAACAAATTATATATATAAAGAAACTTCCATTATGTATCATACTCCTCTAAATCCACCACTGTAAGATTCCATGTACACGAGTCCAGACTTTCTCAGTCACAGGAAAAAAAAGCACTGCTTTGCTGTTTGCTTTTAAGCTTAAATGTCCTTTTAGTGCATTGTCTAGGAATAACAATGCTTTTTTTAATTTTTAAAAACCCACTATATTTATACAAGCTGGGACGCGGGTGGCGCTGTGGGTAAAACCACAGAGCCTAGGACTTGCCAATCAGAAGGTCGGCGGTTCGAATCCCCGCGACTGAGTGAGCTCCCATTGCTCGGTCCCTGCTCCTGCCAAGCTAGCAGTTCGAAAGCACGTCAAAGTGTAAGTAGATAAATAGGTACCCCTCCGGCGGGAAGGTAAAAGGCGTTTCCGTGCGCTGCTCTGGTTCGCCAGAAGCGGCTTAGTCCTGCTGGCCACATGACCCGGAAGCTGTAGGCCGGCTCCCTCGGCCAATAAAGCGAGATGAGCGCCGCAACCCCAGAGTCGGTCACAGCTGGACCTAATGGTCAGGGGGTCCCTTTACCTTTACCTTTATATTTATACAGGTACCTACTGAGAAGATCCATTAAAAAAGCAAATGTACCGAAATGAATCATTGTGAAAATTAGAAATATTTTTGGAGGAAATTTTGTACTCCCTTCAGGGCATCCTATTACCAGAGTCTGTCCCTGCCATTGGTCCATTGAGCTCAGCCTTGTCTGCACTGGCAGGCAGCCCTTCTCCAGGAGATGGCAGCGAGGATTGAACCAGCAGATGCTCTGTCGCTGAGCTATGGCCTGTCCGTATCCCCATGGTGAACTTTTAGCTATTGTGCTTCTGTGGCAGCTTTCCCCAAATTCCCAGTGCTGGTTCCCACTGGACTAGGGATCTGCTCCGGTAAAATAAAGGCAAACTTCTGGCAACATCAGTAGCAGAACCTCTCTGGAACCATTCTTGCCATGTTCAGTACAGTGGTACCTTGGGTTCTCGAATGCCTTGGTTCCCAAACGCCGAAAATCTGGAAGTGTTCCAGTTTTTGAACGTTTTTCAGAAGCCGAACGTCCAATGCGGCTGTTGGCTATTGTTTCCGGGGCGCCTGCACCAATCAGAAGCTGCGCCTTGGTTTTTGAACATTTCAGAAGTCAAATGGACTTCCGGAACGGATTAAGTTTGGCGCTTTTGTTTCTGCTATTTATTTTGCGTTTTTGTTTTCAAGGCTTTTTCGGTTAATTTGTTTTTGTGACTGTGTGGATGATAATTTTTATTAAAAACAACAACAACAATCAAAGCAGGAGATTCAGGGCTGCATTAATTGCAAATCTATCCTCTCTAGACAGCATCTTAAAAAGTAGAGACATCACCTTGCCAACAAAGGTCCATATAGTAAAAGCTATGGTTTTCCCAGTAGTGATGTTATGGAAGTGAGAGCTGGACCATAAAGAAGGCTGATCACCAAAGAATGGATGCTTTTGACTTATGGTGCTGGAAGAGACTCTTGAGAGTCCCATGGACTGCAAGAAGAACAAACCTATCCATTCTTAAGGAAATCAGCCCTGAGTGCTCACTGGAAGGCCAAGACTTTGGCCACCTCATGAGGAGAGAAGACTCCCTGGAAAAGACCCTGATGTTGGGAAAGATGGAGGGCACAAGGAGAAGGGGACGACAGAGGACGAGATGGTGGGACTGTGTTCTCAAAGCTACCAGCATGAGTTTGACCAAACTGCGGGAGGCAGTGGAAGACAGGCGTGCCTGGCGTGCTCTGGTCCAGGGGGTCACGAAGAGGCGGACACGACTAAACAACAACATCCTCTCTAACTTCACAGCACTGTTTTGCAGGGAAATATGATAATTGGCTGTGTTAAGGTCGAAGTAGACAGTAGATGTTAGTCTTCAGACAGAGCCCAAAGGTATGCAGGGCAGTCTGATCCTACCCCCACCCTCCCCCAAATTAATTTGGCCCCCCTCACACAAATCTTACCTCTCTCTCCACTGAAGGATTTAAAGAAAGCTTCTTGTTTGAACCTCTCCGCGCTTCTCCATGAAAGAGGAAGACGAAAATGCAGGGGCCGCCTTTTATAAAGACGCTTTATAAAGTCCTTGCAAATGACATATCTATTGGAGTCCTCATCCCACCCCCCCCCCCCCAAAGAAACCACAACATCTCGGGGATGAAACGGCAAGACTTTGTCACAAGAAGAAAAGCCGCCAGCGGAAAGGTTGGATCGCTGGGCTCAGCAAACTTAAATCTCTACAGCATACACATTTTCGTTTCTAAGAAAAACGAAAGAGGGAAGTTTTGCGTTGCCCTAGCAGTTTAAAGAAAACATCTTTGCCGCATGGGCAATGCAGCTGGTGAAATCTCTCTGACAGTCACAGGGGTTTTCATGGCCCAGTATACCTGCTTCCCCTTCCCAGTCCCACCAGATCAGCC
Source organism: Podarcis vaucheri (assembly GCF_965113315.1). NCBI lineage: Eukaryota > Metazoa > Chordata > Lepidosauria > Squamata > Lacertidae > Podarcis > Podarcis vaucheri. The sequence continues at coordinate 6,814,896 of NC_138756.1, read as the reverse complement.
TTCCTCTTGTTGTTATCGTTGGCACCTGTCTGTCTCAAGAGACGATGGGGTGCATTTGATCCATCTAGTCTAGCATTGTGCTGGAGGAGTCTCTTGAGAGTCCCGTGGACTGCAAGACCAAACCTCTCCATTCTGAAGGAAATCAGCCCTGAGTGCTCACTGGAAGGACAGATCCTGAAGCTGAGGCTCCAAGACTTTGGCCACCTCATGAGAAGAGAAGACTCCCTGGAAAAGACCCTGATGTTGGGAAAGATGGAGGGCGCAAGGAGAAGAGGACGGCAGAGGACGAGATGGTGGGACAGTGTTCTCGAAGAGACCAGCATGAGTTTCACCAAACTGCGGGAGGCAGTGGAAGACAGGAGTGCCTGGCGTGCTCTGGTCCAGGGGGTCACAAAGAGCCGGACACGACTAAGTGACTCAACAACAACAACAACAACAGTTCAGCATTGTCCACACTGAGCGGCAGCGATGGCTCTCCGGGGTTTCACGAAAGCTTCTCTCCCAGCCCTTACCAGGTGACAGGAGCGAGCCAGCAGTACACCGAGTGAGAGTTAGCTTCTTATAAGCAACAACAGGATCTGCACAGCAGTGTCAGATCTAATGAGTGCAGCAACTCATCTTCAGGAATTATTGCCTCCATGAAGCAGTTGCTGAGACGGAATGTCCCTGGCTAAGTTTCTCCAGAGTTTCCCCCAAGCAATCTGAGACAGTGCCTGCTTGAAGCTAACTTCTCTACCCTTTTCATGCCTCTCCTGGTTCTGGGAGACCAGAGGGAAGGGGAGCTTCTTACAGCAGGAGGGCGAGACCCCCTGGCTTCTTCACCAGCCGGACTCATTTCTGCCTCTTGGTGTCCCTCCTCTCCTCTGCCACCGACTCTCCCCGCTCACTAAGCCCTGTTCCCTAATCAGCTTCTGACACATCCTCCTCCCATGGGTGTTTTACTTTAGATCACATGAGAGGTATTGCAAATTGCAGATTCGCCATCTTGGAAGGTTGGTAGCTGGAGTCTTTGTTTCCAAACTCTGCCAGAGTGAGGATTTGAATGAAGCTCTCCAGGAAAACAGGTCCAGGCAAAATGAATGCTGGAGAGAGAGAGAGAGAGAGAGAGAGAGAGAGAGAGAGAGACCAGGTTTGTAGGAATTACAGTAGTACTTCAGAAGTTGAATGGAATCCATTCCGGATGTCCACTCGACTTCCGAAACGTTTGAATACCAAGGCGCGGTTTCTGACTGATTCCCAATTGCGCAGGCGCGCCAGAAACAATAGCGAAACCGCGCCGGACGTTCAGCTTGCAAAAAAAGTTTGAAAACCGGAACACTCACTTCCAGTTTTCAGTCGTTTGGGAGCCGAAACGTTCAACTCCCAAGGCATTCAGGAGCCAAGATACGGCTATATTTCATATTTTGTAAGATGCTGAGTCTGTGCCTTGGACTGGCATATGTGTTATGGAACTGTTTGGATGTACCATTTGATACTTTTGAGGAAAGTTCTGCAGGTCAAGTTTTGAACAAACTTTGGGGCCTTGATGTTTTATTTCCAAAAAAGGAGCCCGTTTTCATGCACCCCGTTGTTTCAAACTATGCAATATTGATATCTGCAATAGAATATAGTCAGCATGGCTGGTAGTCACTGAAAGGCCTCTTCTCAATGAATTTGCCTAAATCCTACTGCCTACTGAGAGCCAGTGTGGTGTAGTGGTTAAGAGCGGTAGACTCTGGTGAACCGGGTTCGCTTCCCCGCTCCTCCACATGCAGCTGCTGGGTGACCTTGGGCTAGTCACACTTCTCTGAAGTCTCTCAGCCCCACTCACCTCACAGAGTGTTTGTTGTGGGGGAGGAAGGGAAAGGAGAATGTTAGCCACTTTGAGACTCCTTTGGGTAGTGATAAAGCGGGATATCAAATCCAAACTACTCCTCCTCCTCCTCTTCTTCTTCTTCTTCTTCTTCTTCCTGTGGCTGTGAGTTCCATAGTTTGACTACGCACCTTGTGAAGAAGGAGTTTTGTTCACCTGCCCTGAATATTCCAACATTCAGCCCCCTCTGCTTACAACCCTTCCTAATACAGTAGTACCTCGGGTTAAGAACTTAATTCGTTCTGGAGGTCTGTTCTTAAGCTGAAACTGTTCTTAACCTGAGGTACCACTTTAGCTAATGGGGCCTCCCGCTACTGCTGCGCCACCGCCACATGATTTCTGTTCTCATCCTGAAGCAAAGTTCTTAACCCGGGGTTCTATTTCTGGGTTAGCGGAGACTGTAACCTGAAGCATATGTAACTTGAAGCATGTGTAACCTGAGGTACCACTGTAAATAAAAAAACAACCTCGGTGCCAGACATGGTCATTGCCAGGGTGGTGAGAGGTAACCAGGGTTGTGCCCTCCAGCAGTTTTGGGCTCCAGCCCTGAGCAACAAGTATGAACAGTGGTCAGCGATTATGGGAACTGGAGGCCATAGAAGAAGAAGAAGAAGAAGAAGAAGAAGAAGAAGAAGAGGAGGAGGAGGAGGAGGAGTTTGGATTTGATATCCCGCCTTTCACTCCCTTTAAGGAGTCTCAAAGCGGCTCACATTCTCCTTTCCCTTCCTCCCCAACAACAAACACTCTGTGAGGTGAGTGGGGCTGAGAGACTTCAGAGAAATGTGACTGGCCCAAGGTCACCCAGCAGCTGTATGTGGAGGAGCGGAGATGCGAACCCGGTTCCCCAGATTATGAGTCCACCACTCTCAACCACTACACCACACTGGCTACATCTACAAGACACCAGGTTGGCTAACCTTGGTTTAGAATGCCAAACCAGAACCAGGGACAGCCTGGTTCAAATGGACCACTACCCCAGCCATACAGCCGAGCTTGCACTTTTGTCTCTCAGAAGAACCTCCCACATCTCCAGAATCTGTGCAGAAAAGCAATGTTTCAATTTCTGGGAATGGAGTTGAGAGACGACCAAACCTGGTGAGAAAACAGCAAAGACCTGATGAAGAGAGCACAGCAGAGGTTATATTTTCTGAGAATCCTCTGGAAAAATAATCTCTGTTGATGGCATTTTACCATTGTACTGTGGAGAGTGTATTAACTTATGGTCTGTGTGTGTGGTTTGGGAGCTGCACGGCCAGGGGAAAAACAATGTTGTCCAGGGTTGTAAAGACTGCGGAGAGAATAATTGGGTGCACTCTTCCCACCTTGGATCAAATCTACGCTTCCAGGTGCCATAAGAAAGCTGCAGAGATAGCGCAGGATAGTGCGCACCCCGGAAATGATCTCTTTCAGCTTCAGCCTTCTGGAAGAAGGTACAGGGTTATAAAGACTAGGACTAGCCGCCTGAGAAACAGTTTCTATCCAAATGCGATTTGGGTTTTAAATGCAGTATAAGGTAGTCTCTATGGGAATATATTGTATTTAATTATGGGGTATCAGAGTTTTTAGGGGGCTAACCAGACTAGGATAGCTGGCTTGTTGGCTTTTGAATGTCTGATGTAGATTTTTCAATTTTGTTGTTCTGTATGGGGCAATGACAATAAAGATTATCATATCGTAAGACCAGAACTCAAGTGACAAAAGGACCTCATTCTCTGCCTAAGAGAAACGTCCTCAGTCCGACCACCACCGATCGCAAGAAGAGGGTTGGGGGCATCTTTTCAAAGGAATCGAAAAACGCCCCCCTCCTCCATTTTACTCTCATCAGATATAAAGTCATGGCTCATCCTGAAACAAGGCGAGTTGCCCACTTCTCCTTTTCTCTGAAACAATAAAACCCTTCTCACTTCCTTCTTGATGCCCATTTCCCACTACGAGCTCTGCTTCGCTGTTTTCGACGATCAAAACGTCGCCACTGTAGTGCCACTGTATTCTGCTCTGGTCAGACCACACCTGGAGTACTGTGTCCAGTTCTGGGCACCACAATTCAAGAAGGACACTGACAAACTGGAACGTGTCCAGAGGAGGGCAACCAAAATGGTCAAAGGCCTGGAAACGATGCCTTATGAGGAACGGCTAAGGGAGCTGGGCATGTTTAGCCTGGAGAAGAGGAGGTTAAGGGGTGATATGATAGCCATGTTCAAATATATAAAAGGATGTCACATAGAGGAGGGAGAAAGGTTGTTTTCTGCTGCTCCAGAGAAGCGGACACGGAGCAATGGATCCAAACTACAAGAAAGAAGATTCCACCTAAACATTAGGAAGAACTTCCTGACAGTAAGAGCTGTTTGACAGTGGAATTTGCTGCCAAGGAGTGTGGTGGAGTCTCCTACTTTGGAGGTCTTTAAGCAGAGGCTTGACAACCATATGTCAGGAGTGCTCTGGTGGTGTTTCCTGCTTGGCAGGGGGTTGGACTCAATGGCCCTTGTGGTCTCTTCCAACTCTATGATTCTATGATTCTAAAACAACTCGCCAGCTGCGCTTTGGGTGTGAATGGCTGGGCCCAGGGTATCACCTCAGCATATATGCCCCTGCATTTCCCCATAGATAAAACAAGGAGAAATCTCCTCTTTTCCAGGCTGAAAATATCCAACTCCTTCAACCGTAGTAATAATAATAATAATAATAATAATAATAATAATAATAATAATTTATTATTTATAAAAACGATCCTGGGAATTGTAGTTTGTTAGGGGTTCTGGGATCTGTGAGGAGGAGAGAAGAAGAAGAAGAAGAAGAAGAAGAAGAAGAAGAAGAAGAAGAAGAAGAAGAAGGCGTTTGTATCATAGAATCATAGAGTTGGAAGAGACCACAAGGGCCATAGAGTCCAACCCCCTGCCAAGCAGGAAACACCATCAGAGCACTCCTGACATATGGTTGTCAAGCCTCTGCTTAAAGACCTCCAAAGTAGGAGACTCCACCACACTCCTTGGCAGCAAATTCCACTGTCAAACAGCTCTTACTGTCAGGAAGTTCTTCCTAATGTTTAGGTGGAATCTTCTTTCTTGTAGTTTGGATCCATTGCTCCGTGTCCGCTTCTCTGGAGCAGCAGAAAACAACCTTTCTCCCTCCTCTATGTGACATCCTTTTATATATTTGAACATGGCTATCATATCACCCCTTAACCTCCTCTTCTCCAGGCTAAACATGCCCGGCTCCCTTAGCCGTTCCTCATAAGGCATCGTTTCCAGGCCTTTGACCATTTTGGTTGCCCTCCTCTGGACACGTTCCAGTTTGTCAGTGTCCTTGATATCCCGCTTTATCACTACCCTAAGGAATCTCAATGCTTTTGAATTCTGGTGCTGGAGGAGACTCTGGAGAGTCCCATGGACTGCAAGAAGATCAAACCTCTCCATTCTGAAGGAAATCAGCCCTGAGTGCTCACTGGAAGGACAGATCCTGAAGCTGAGGCTGCAATACTTTGGCCACCTCATGAGAAGAGAAGACTCCCTGGAAAAGACCCTGATGTTGGGAAAGATGGAGGGCACAAGGAGAAGGGGACGACGGAGGACGAGATGGTGGGACAGTGTCCTCGAAGCTACCAGCATGAGGGGCCAGACTATATGGGGGGGGGAATGAACGAATTCCTATGCCCCACAAATAACCCAGAGATGCATTTTAAATAAAAGGACACATTCTACTCATGTCAAAACACGCTGATTCCTGGACCATCATGGGCCGGATTTAGAAGGCGATTGGGCCAGTTCCGGCCCCCGGGCCTTAGTTTGCCCACCCATGATATACACAGTATGCAGCAAGTCTGAGGTTCCATCCCCAAATGGCTCCAAGTAAAAAAGGGGGAGGCAGTTGGATGGGAATAGGACCTGCCCAAGTCTGAAACTGCAGTAAGTCTGCCTCTGGTCTGTTTAGACCATCCCACACTACATGGACCAGTCGTCTGGTTCCAGGCAAGGCAACTCCTTCTTTAAACCAGCTCTTCATTCAGACCCTTGAGGACTAGTATCTTACTTTCCTTTTACAGTGGTACCTTGGTTCTCAAACGCCTTGGTACTCAAACAACTTGGAACCCAAACACTGTAAACCCGGAAGTTAAGCGTTCTGGTTTACAAACTTTTTTTGGAAGCCAAATGTGCTCTGTTTTGAGTGTTATGCTTCTGATTTGAGTGCCACACTTCCATTTTCTGTTTTTGCTATTTCTTTTGCGTTTTTGTTTTTGCAGTTCTTTTTTGTTTTGTTTTTGAGACTGTGTGGAATTCAGCTGAGCTACTGACTGACTGTGTGACTGCAGTACATTGTTTATTGCTTTCATTTTATGGATCAATGGTCTCGTTGGATAGTAAAATTCATGTTAAATTGCTGTTTTAGGGGTTGTTTTTAAAAGTCTGGAACGGATTAATCCGTTTTGCATTACTATCTATGGGAAAGTGCACCTTGGTTTTGGAACGCTTTGGTTTTGGAACAGACTTCCGGAACGGATTAAGTTTGAAAGCCAAGGTACCACTGAACAAGTATTTTAAGGAGCATAGATCAGTGGTAGAGAACATGCTTTCCATGAAGAAGACTCCCAGGTTCTGCTACTAGCATCACCAGATAGGCTGGGAGAGCCTGAAGCCCCAGATAGCAACTTGCAAGTTCAGACACTGTCTCCACTATCTCCTGGTTTTGAGCTATAGCACCTTTATGTGGCTCAGGATCCCAATGCCTCAAGGACCGCCTCTTTAGACATGAATCGACCCGGACCCTGCAGTGGTCATTGCAGGCCCTTCTTCATTTGCCCCTTCCTTGGGCGGTCCAGTGCGTGGCAACACGAGAACGGGGCCTTTTCGCTGGTGGCTCCCCACCTGTGGAATGCTGGCTTGTTTTAGCTTTAGGTGTCAGGCCAAAAATTATTCTTTCTGTCAGGCCTTTGGCTTCTAATGATCTGTGGCCTCCTTGGGTGGGTAGGAGAGATGCTTTGATCCTGCCTATTTAAATATAGGATTGTCTTTTGGATATTTTTTTAAAATGTGTATTTCAATGTATGTTTATATATCGCAAGTCACTCTGAGTTACCTTGGTAAGAAAGCAGCTCATATACAGTGGTACCTTGGGCTACATACGCTTCAGGTTACATACACTTCAGGTTACAGACTCCGCTAACCCAGAAATAGTGCTTCAGGTTAAGAACTTTGCTTCAGGATGAGAACAGAAATGGTGCTCCGGCAGTGCGGCAGCAGCAGGAGGCCCCATTAGCTAAAGTGGTGCTTCAGGTTAAGAACAGTTTCAGGTTAAGAACAGACTTCCGGAACGAATTAAGTACTTAACCCGAGGTACCACTGTATGCGTTTATATATCGCAAGGCACTTTGGTAAGAAAGCTGCTCATATATTTCAATACATAATATAAACATTGTCATCATAATCTCCACTATCTGGCAGAGAGCCAGTGTGGTGTAGTGGTTAAGAGCAGTGGACTCGTAATCTGGTGAACTGGGTTCGCTTCCCCGCTCCTCCACCTGCAGCTGCTGGGTGACCTTGGGCTAGTCACACTTCTTTGAAGTCTCTCAGCCCCACTCACCTTACAGAGTGTTTGTTGTGGGGCAGGAAGGGAAAGGAGAATGTTAGCCCCTTTGAGACTCCTTAAAGGGAGTGAAAGGTGGGATATCAAATCCAAAACTCTTCTCTTCTTCTTCTATCTTTGCAAGTGCTAAAGAGCCCAAAGTTTTTGCGAAGGCAAAGTAAAGGTAAAAACACTCAGAAAACATATTTCGCTTTGGGGACATGATATATAATGAAGTTAAAAAATAAAAAAGATAAACATGACTTTTCCCAAGACCTTCCTGCTGGAGATACTGGACAGCAAAATTCCAACTGTATTTATGTATGTAACCACAGCGGCAAATATCTTTATGTGCAGAAGTGGAAGGAATAAAGACTACCCTCTAAAGAAGAATGGCTGATGAAAATCATGGAATATGCAGAGACTGCCAAATTGATAAGAGACACAAATCTAGACTCTTTCAAGGAGGATGGGAAATGTTTTCCTGTCTATTAAAAAAATAATTCTCCGTAGGTGAAGTCTACAGCAGGGCTTGGGAGTTTTAAGGGGAAAAAATAGCAGACTACATTGAGAAACCTGTTAAAGAGGATGAAACTAGGTATTTTAAGACAAAATTGTACGTAATCGTGATTATAAAGGGCAGGTGAGCAGGAAGTCATTAGAATTGTAGAATAAGGGTTACAGCTGCTGAGTGACAAAATGTTAACTTTGAATCTTGAAATAAAAGAAATCGGGAAAAAGGAAGTATGTTTGCAGTTACCCAGCGATAGGGAGAGGGAACCAAGCAATGAGACCAGGAGTCCAGAGATAGAAAAAGATCATTACCAGCCTCCACAAATGCTTAACGAGAGCAGAGATTTAAACAAGGAGGGCATGGCTCTTGAGAATCAACATTCCCAATGCAACTTGGTTTGTCTTACAATGGCTCAGTGATTATCAGCGGCACACAGGAAGGCTTTTTCACCAGTAGCATCATTGCTGTAAAATGAACGCCCTGCTGAAATATGAGAGGCTTCCAACTGCATTGGCATCCTGCCAGCCTTAATTTTTTTACACACGCATATTCCCTCAATTTCTTTGACCCCCAAGTCACCTGTTTTAATTGCTGCACTGTTTTTAACGAAGCTATTGAAACTGCGTGTTTTAATCACGGCCACTTCTGATGTCAATGTTTTAATGAGAATGTACCAATGTGTGAGGGACGCGGGTGGCGCTGTGGGTTAAACCACAGAGCTTAGGACTTGCCAATCAGGTCGGCGGTTCGAATCCCCGCGACTGGGCGAGCTCCCGTTGCTCAGTCCCTGCTCCTGCTAACCTAGCAGTTCAAAAGCACCTCAAAGTGCAAGTAGATAAATAGGTACCGCTCCAGTGGGAAGGTAAACGGCGTTTCCATGCGCTGTTCTGGTTCGCCAGAAGCGGCTTAGTCCTGCTGGCCACATGACCCGGAAGCTGTCCGCCGGCTCCCTCGACCAATAAAGCGAGATGAGCGCCACAACCCCAGAGTTGGCCATGACTGGACCTAATGGTCAGGGGTCCCTTTACCTTTTTACCAATGTGTGTGTTGTATTAGGAATTGCAAGGTAGAGGCCAGGTGGCCAAGCGGTAACATACACAACACTGTACTGCACAACAGAGGTATGGAAAAAAGATGTATGTATTTAGAGTACAAAATGACATACAGACTTCGGAGAAACCACAAGGGTTGGGGTATATACAAAGCAATTTACAACAGAGCCTGTTTCAAATTCAGGGCCATTTCAAATCCACCAAGTCTGGCAGGCAGAAACAGTCCCTCCATCTCCCTGGGAACGTTTCCTTCTGTGCCTTTTGCACGGCACGTTCTGTTCCAATCTCTCCTTCCAGGGATATCCCCTTTCTTGCGTCAGTCCAGAGTACCTACAGAATTAAACAGAGGAGCAGGCAGACCGTGAAATGAAAATAAGGTGGTTTTCGAATCAAGGCAGCAGCTACCATTTTAACAGATTTACATTTGGCCTGGACATAGCTTGGAAAGTTCATTTTAAAGAGGAACTAATTCCAGTTCACGTTCATCCCTTTAGAAAGGGATCTAAATTTATCCATTTTTATCAATTGTGCCTTGGCTTCTGGTCTGCTTCTCAGCATTCAGGTTGTTACAAGTCAATGTCCTAAAGCATAAAATATACTTAAGAAGACTAAGAAAACATCAAAACACACACACACACACCATGGAATGTGAAAGGTTTAATTTTTTATTCTTTTTCAACTATTATGAACCTTCAAGGCCCAAAGGGTTGGACTACAACTCCCATCATTCCTAGCCTATCTTCCAGATTCTGTATTGTTGTTTAGAGACCTTAGCTCTTAAACCCAAAGCCAACTAAACAAATTGCTCCTTTACATCTCAAGTTGCCGTCAAAAGGTTTTCAGACACCATCTCAAATGCCCACAAGCCCCCAAACAACACACTGCTGGAGCAATCAAAGGATACAACCCACACACACATATCCATTATGGCACTGGGAAAAGGGTATGTGAGAGGGCGTGATATTTCCTGGACTCCAACTCCCATAATCCCTGGCTGCTAGTTATGATAGCTTCTAGGACTGATGGAAGAATGGACTCCAACCATTTCTGGATGGCATTCACATTGGCTACCCTCTGGTCTTGACTTTAATTCTGACCTACACAGAAATTGTGGGCTTCACATGGACTATATACCTGTTAGTATCTTAGCTCACAGTCAGAGGTAAACTGGCCTCCCCCGGGCAATTGAGCTGGATACTTGATGACCTCTCCGCTGCGTCTCCCGGCAGGCAAGGTCATAAACCCGGCGATTCTCCTCATTAGATGTGAGGAAAACACACCCTCTGCTTCTCTCTCCTTGCATTCCCCCTCCCCCCCCCCCAGGGAGGGGAAATGAGACAGACAGGAGTCCTATTTACATGTTTTATTCCTGTCATTCAGCAGTACAAAGAAAACGTGACTGCACCCTTCAGACTCCATCAGAAGAGTCACAACTCCACCCCTGTACTTCCAGCACAGGTCACATGACACTCTGAGCTAACATCCGGTGCTCAGTACAGAGAATAGACTCCTCCTTTTCTCCATCAGTACAGTCGCAAACCACAACATCCTGTTTTGCATTCCAGCCATCTGGAGCTGGCTTTTGCATTGCTGCTTTTTCCCAACAATACCTCTGAGGTTCATGGCTTCCCCCAAAGAATGGCAGGAACTGTAGTTCAGGGCGCCGGGAATTATAGCTCCGCGGATGGCAAATTAACAGTTCCCAGGATTCTTGGGGGGGGGGGGAAGCCGTGTGCTTTAAATGTATGCCGTAGATGTGACCAAAGTGACTCTCCGTTTGAACTGGACCCTGGCTTTCACGCACCTGGAATTCAGAGCCAAGGTGTCAGGTGTGCGTGCAGGAGCCAGGCCCTGTGACCAATAGGACTTTGCAGGACTGGGGCCTTTCTAAGTTTGTTCTGGAGAGGCAAGGTGCGGCCGCATAGGTGAGGCCGATTGGTAACTCACAGCACCTGGTGGCAAGAGCTGGGAAGGGCTATAAGGTCAGCATTTCCCTTCGGCTCTTTGCCACAGCAACACGTTCCCTGCCTTATATAATAATAATAATAATAATTTATTATTTATACCCCGCCCATCTTGCTGGGTTTCCCCAGCCACTCTGGGCGGCTTCCAAAAGAATATTAAAATACTATGATACATCAAACATTAAAAGCTTCCCTAAACAGGGCTGCCTTCAGATGTCTTCTAAAAGTCTGGTAGTTGTTGTTCTCTTTGACATCTGGTGGGAGGGCGTTCCACAGGGAGGGCGCCACTACCGAGAAGGCCCTCTGCCTGGTTCCCTGTAACTTGGCTTCTCGCAGCGAGGGAACCGCCACAAGACCCTCGGTGCTGGACCTCAGTGTCCGGGCAGAACGATGGGAGTGGAGACGCTCCTTCAGGTATACTGGACCGAGGCCGTTTAGGGCTTTAAAGGTCAGCACCAACACTTTGAATTGTGCTCGGAAACGTACTGGGAGCCAATGTAGGTCTTTCAAGACCGGTGTTATATGGTCTCGGCGGCCGTTCCCAGTCCCCAGTCTAGCTGCCACATTCTGGATTAGTTGAAGTTTCCGGGTCACCTTCAAAGGTAGCCCCACGTAGAGCGCATTGCAGTAGTCCAAGCGGGAGATAACCAGAGCATGCACCACTCTGGCGAGGCAGTCCACGGGCAGATAGGGTCTCAGCCTGCGTACCAGATGGAGCTGGTACACAGCTGCCCTGGACACGGATTTGACCTGTGCCTCCATGGACAGCTGTGAGTCCAAAATGACTCCCAGGCTGCGCACCTGGTCCTTCAGGGGCACGGTTACCCCATTCAGGACCAGGGAATCCCCCACACCTGCCCGCCTCCTGTCCCCCAGAAACAGTACTTCTGTCTTGTCAGGATTCAATCTCAATCTGTTTGCCGCCATCCATCCTCCAACCGCCTCCAGACACTCACACAGGACTGTCACCGCCTTCACTGGTTCTGATTTGAAAGAAAGGTAGAGCCTTGCTTTGTTTGGCTCCTTGACGTCTTGCTCCTCGGACCCCTGACTTCGTGACTCCTTGCCTCCTGAACCCCGGACCCTTGGCTTTGTAACTCCCGGCTCTCTGACCCTCAGACTCTTGGCTCCTGGCTTCTGGACCCCCGTTCCTGCTCCCACCCTGCCATCTTGCCCCCGGTCCTGACGTCCCCTGCCGGGACTTCGATCGCCCGCGAACCGGACCGTGACACAAGGTAAGGCTAGCTCACCATTCTGACAAGGCAGCGACACTACAAAGAAAACTTGAAACGGAACCTTACCTTCCAGAAACGCAAACTCGTCTATTGCTTCTATGGCGTTGTCTGCGGCAGCAGCACCAATTTGAAAAGGAAATAATAATAAAAGGGAAATTAGGACTGATATCTGCAAGGATGGATCAGAGCACAGAAATTTGTATTCTGAACTGTAAAAGGGCTCCTATTTGTTGGCCGCAAGAGAAGTTATGGCAGCTAATTTCAGATCTTCTCCATGCCCTTGTGGCTTCCCCAGATCCCTGATATGGCTACTCTTTCTGCCCAAATATAACACGGCTTGTGTTCCTAGTGCCTGTGAGGTTTCTTGTGGGGGGAGGGGTTGCCCTCCACCCTAATCCCTGTACCTCTTTCTCCCCTTTAGGAGGAAGACCTATAGCTCAGGGGCAGATGGTGGGAATGTAAGAAGGTAAAATGCTTTTGGGAAATGATTTATAATGAATTGAAGAAAATGTTGAAATATACATTTGTTAAGAAACCAGAAGCATTTTTACTAGGCATTACAGGTAATGAGATAAATAAGAAAGAAAATAAGTTATTTTTATATGCAGTGACAGCAGCAAGAATATTGATGGCCCAGAAATGGAAACAGGAGGAATTACCTACGATAGAAGAATGGAGAACTAAAATGATGGATTATGCAGAACTGGACAGAATGACAGGAAGGATCCGTAATCGACGAGATCAAAGATTTACAGAAGATTGGGAAAAGTTTATCCAATATATGCAAAAACTGAGTGATAATAAAATTACGTTTGTTTAAAGACTATTTACAGAAATACTGCAAAATTAATGAATGTTAGAATGATGTCGGAATGAAGTTAAGTGGTTTTAGCAGCAATGTTATAAAGGAGTATGTAAAAATGGATTGTTAGTAGGTGAGAATCTGAAGTTATAATATATTAAGATAAAGGATTAAGATAAAAGTAAAGAGGGAAAGGATTTGCTGAATTAACTAACTGAACTGGAATACAAAAAAGGGAGGTGTGAGGAGGTCAGGGAAACAAGGAAATGAAAGACAAGAGATGGAAAGATTGATTTGTTTTTAATTGTTTTTATTTTTCTGTATTCTGTATTTCCTTTTTTCCTTCTTTTTCTTATTGTTGTAATCTTTTCTGAAACTTTAATAAATATCATTTAAAAAAATAAAATAAAAAAGATAATAAAATCACGTTTGTAAGCTTTAAGGAAGCTCTGTGAGGGGAAAGGGTTAAAAGGGCAGACATGTGTAAAAAGTAATAATAGGAAGAGGAATGGCAGACAAATTGAGGGAAGTCAAAAAAGAGAAGTAAGGTGTATGGAATGTATAAATTTGTTTTTGTATTTGAAAACTAATAAAAATATAATATAAAAAAATATAGCTCAGTGGCAGAGCAGCCGTTTTGCCTACTAGAAGCACCACACCACCTTCCTTCCTAATCCACAACCTGTGCTCTTTTCTTTCTCCACTCAGTTGGTTAGAGCTGATGATGTCAAGAGGTTGCAGGTTCGATTCCAGCATGGGACAGCTGAATATTCCTGCATTGCAGGGGGCTGGAACAATGATCCTTGAGGTCCCTTTCCAACCCTACAATTCCATGATTCTATAATTCCACAACTATCCAGGCTTTAGCATCACGGCAAACAACAATTAAGTGTGTCCTGGGCGAATTCCTCTCCTCCACCTATTTGAACCAACCATTCACTGAAACCGCAATGCTCTCCTCCTGCTTTGGCACTTGCTTTAGAGATCCAATGCCTAAGCCAATACCTTTTCCACTGCTGTAATCAATAAAGTTGTGGCCTTTCCATGCCCATTAACCTTATATCATGTGTCCTTGTGTATTCATTTGGCATCGCGGGGGGCGGGTCCTCGAACCACAAAGACTCTCCTCCCTGGAAGAGAGGGGAGTGGTTGTGGGCGGGAGCCGAGCACCGCCCCTAGCAGGGGGCGTAGCCCCCTGCCTCCACCTCACCTGGCTGGCGCCCACGCCCCTCGGGAGGCATCCAACCAGGTGCCTCGGGGGGGGGGGCGTGTTCAGCAGCCTTTTGCTGCGGCGCCAGCCTCTCCCCGGCTTCATTCTCCACCATCGTCTCGTCGCGAGTCACCCACCCTCCACTCCCTTAGAGTTAGGGCTTAGGTCATTGGACTGTTCTTGTGAACTGCACAGTAGCTCAAGGGGGCCGGGATAAGGATTGTATGCAGGCCCTACTCAGAGTAGACCAATTTAAATTAATGAACCTAACTTACTCATGTTACACTAACTTCCAATGGGTCTAGTCTGAGCAAGACAAGCACTCAATACAGCCCAGATATGCCTTGGGCAGGTAGGAATGCGCTCTTCATTTTCCACTAATGCTTCTTTTATGTACGGCTATTTTAATTTTCTTTAAGGGCTGCCATACGTTTGGAATTTCCTGGGCATATCCAGGATTCGCCCGTCGAAGATAGTTTCTGGGCGAATTTTTTGAAAATCAGTTAAAATGTCCAGGAAAGTCCAGGTATATGGCAGCCCATATTGGAAGTGTTGATTGTTTTTGGCGAATTTCCTAAAACATAGCTTAAAAACTTCAATTTTTTGGAGATGTTGCAAAAAAAGAAAAAAAAGCCCAACAACTTTTCCAAAACAGAAAAAGCTCACTTTTCAAAATATGGCAACCCCATTTTGTTTAGTTCTTTAATAACCCATGAAGCATTCCTCTGGTTTACAACCTTGTCAACACATACACACAGCATCATTTTGGTTCTTAAGAATTAGGAAGACAAGATGGGCGGGGTATAAATGATAAAATCATTGTTATTTTACTTCCTTACCCAGGTCTTTCCTCTGGAGAGTTTTCCGTTTTCCTTGCTGTGCGTAGATGTAGGCATCTTTTGCAATGGTTTCCACAAACAACTCCTGTGGGGATGGAAGCAAAGCTGGGAAAACAGTTTTTATGGACTGTAAATAAGTATCTACTTTTGTCTGTCCTGAATCATCAAAAACTCGGCTTACTGGATGCCCAGGACTTTTGATATTATGGAGAGAGGAAGAGAAACTTTTCTCTCTACTCACTTCTTCCACAAAATTTATACACCTTTCTTGTATGTCTCCTGCCTTGCTATTTCTCTGAACTGAAATGCCCCCAAATGTTGTAACCCTTCCTCATCAGGGAATTGTCTCCACCACCACAATCATTTTGGTTGCTTTTTCTGAGCCTTTTCCAAGTTCACAATATCCTTATTGAGTTGAGTTCACAATATCCTTATTTAGTTGGACGGTTGAGTTCAGTCAAAGGTGACTCTGGGGTTGCGGCGCTCATCTCGCTTCCAGGCCGAGGGAGCCGGCGTTTGTCCGCAGGCAGCCTTCTGGCTCATGTAGCCAGCAGGACTGAAGCGCTTCTGGCACAACGGGACACCGTGACGGAAGCCAGAGTGCATGCAAACGCTGTTTACCTTCCTACAAAAAAGTTACCTGTTTATCTGCTCGCCCTGGCGTGCTTTCGGACTGCTAAGTTGGCAGGAGCCAGGACAGAGCAACGGGAGCTCACCCCGTTGCAGGGATTCGAACCACTGACCTTCTGATCGGCAAGCCCAAGAGGCTCAGTGGTTTAGACCACAGCGCCACCTGTGTCCAAAGAAGTACCTGGTAGTCCAAGCACATTTACGCTATAGATTTGTATAATAATAATAATAATAATTTATTATTTGTACCCCGCCCATCTGGCTGGGTTTCCCCAGCCACTCTGGGCGGCTTCCATAGAAACCAAAAAACACTAAAATATCGTACATTAAAAACTTCCCTGAACAGGGCTGCCTTAAGATGTCTTCTGAATGTCAGGTAGTTGTTTATCGTTTTGACATCTGATGGGAGGGCGTTCCACAGGGCGGGCACCACTACCGAAAAGGCCCTCTGCCTGGTTCCCTGTAGCTTTGCTTCTCGCAATGAGGGAACCGCCAGAAGGCCCTTGGAGCTGGACAATGGGTGTGGAGACGCTCCTTCAGGTATACAGAGCTGAGGCCGTTTAGGGCTTTAAAGGTCAACACCAGCACTTTGAATTGTGCTCGGAAACGTACTGGGAGCCAGTGTAGGTCTTTCAAGACCGGTGTTATGTGGTCTCGGCGGCTGCCCCCAGTCACCAGTCTAGCTGCCGCATTCTGGATTAGCTGTAGTTTCCAAGTCACCTTCAAAGGTAGCCCCACGTAGAACGCATTGCAGTAGTCCAAGTATAACAGTATTATGATACTGTGCATTAATATGGAAAGCCACGTTGGTTTATTAGAAGACCCAAAAGCCACAGCGGTGGCGATAGCTTTACTTAACCAATAAAAATCTCACTCAGCAACACTGGTATTTGCTGTAATACTAAAACATCCTATTTTATTAATATTACAACCAGTGTTCTCTCAAAACTGTAGAATCATCAATAATTAAGTGGTACCACCAGTAATTTACTGCAGAGTATTCGTTATCATATTATTAATATAAAGCCATGGTCAAATCCACCAAAATTTCTTATTACACAAAATAAAAAGTAATTCTCAAATAAAATGTGAAAATTAGATCTGAGACCCCTTTGCAATGGACTGCTAGCCCATCCAGGAACCGTTGGTTTGTTTGTTTTTTCCTTCTTTGGATGTTGCCATGGCTTCCAGCTAGCACAATAAAAATTATTAAATTAAATTAATATATGAATTTATTTAAAATATGAATCCTGCCTGACTCCCAAGTTAGGCTTTGCCTTTTACATGTGTCCCAAGGAAATATACAAACATAAGATGATTTATAAACAATATGGGGAGCTAAAACTTATAATAATATGAGCATTAGAAAAATAATTACATGATTACTGTATTAGACACACCAATATTCACAATTATGATAAACATTCAAGAATAGCCATAATTATAATCAGAACACCCACAATTGTAATTAATTCATATGGATCATGTAATAATGAATTGCCTGGCCAGGTATATAACAGAACAAGCACCAGGAATATGTTTGCAGAATCCCACCCTCTTCGCCACGTGGTTAGAACTTGCAGCCAATCGCCGCAGCCAAAAGTGGCACAGCCCCGCCCACCGCCCACCCTCCTTTCCACTCTGTCACGCCTTTCACCCGGCCCAGTGCAAAAGTAAGCTTCTGATTGGCCAGGGGTGGCCTACGTAACCACCCGTCCCCGCGTAGCCGAAGACGAAAAACAGCCTTCTGATTGGGCAAGGGCGTAACCGTGCAGGACCGCCCACCTCCTGAGCTCGAGGGCACTCACGTCAATCGGCGCAGCGCGCGCCAACCACGAAAGCCGGCCTCCTGATTGGCGGGAGGCTTAAAAGCGGCGCCCCGCCCACCGCCTTGACCTACGTCGGCCGCCGCCGCGCACTCGCGCGCCAACGCAGTCGGCCTCCTGATTGGCCGAGGCAAACACGAGACCCCGCCCACCGCCTCCCTCAGTCAGTCGCTCACCGCCGCGCGCGCCAAAATGAAGATGGCCTCCTGGCTGGCTAGGCTGACGTCCGGGTCGGCTTTGACCAGCGCCTTGACACGCGCCAGGGGCAGTCGGGCCGGCCGGGCTGCGGTGGAGAAGGTGGCAGCAGCAGCTGCCGCCGCCCCCGGTGCTGCCGGCGGAGGAGGCGGCGGCGGCTCGGACTCTTCGTCTGCCGGCGCCGAAGCCGCCACGGCGTTTCCCTCAGCCAGCGCCATCTTAGCCGGGCTGTGGAGTGGCGCCAGTGCGCATGCGCCGCGGCCGGCCTGTCAATCGAAGCGCCCATTTCCCGCTCTTTGCGCTCGAACGCCACGCCCCCTCTCGCGCGCCACGTGCTAACTTGGTATCACGTGTTCAGAGGCGGCTAAGTTACCACGTGGCAAACCTCTAGACCGGATTCCAGCTGTCGGGGAACTTGCTGAGTTAACCCATTGGAATAATAATAATAATAATAATAATAATAAAATTTATTTATACCCCGCCCTCCCCAGACCGGGCTCAGGGTGGCTAACAACCAATAATAAAACAAGTTGATTAAAATACAATTTAAAAAACAAGATTAAAATGCAACATTAAAACATTAGGATGCAGCCTCTTCACAGGAGGAGAAAGGAAAAAGAAAGGGGGAGGGAATCAAACTGATTCTAAGCCAAAGGCCAGGCGGAACAACTCTGTCTTACAGGCCCTGCAGAAAGAAATAAGATCCCGTAGGGCCCTGGTCTCATGGAGCCAGTGTTGAAAAGGCCCTGGCTCTGGTTGAGGCTAATCTGACTTCCTTACGGCCCAGGACCTCTAGGGTGTTGCTATTTATGGACCTTAAGGTCGTCCATGGGGCATACCAGGATAGGTGGTCCCATAGGTAACCAAAGAAGGGTGGGGAGGGGGGAAATATTTATTTTGAAATACGGAGTTTTGGTTGCCCCGTATTTATGTAATGAGAAGCAAGAAAATAGCCAACCATACACATGATTGAGGACAACAGTTCCTTTCCAGAATAATCCAGGAAAGAAGTGTGTTGTATAAAGACAGATAACCAACTAAATATTATTTGATATATGATGCTCCCCTACATTCTTTAAAAATAACAAGTATAGAACTTTGAGCATTCAAATGGCTTTCTGAACATTTTGTTGTAATCTTTACAAAAAACCATGTAAGGTAAAGGGACCCCTGACCATTAGGTCCAGTCGTGGCCGACTCTGGGGTTGCGGCGCTCATCTCACCTTATTGGCCGAGGAAGCCGGCATTTGTCCGCAGACAGCTTCCGGGTCATGTGGCCAGCAGGCCTAAGCCGCTTCTGGCAAACCAGAGCAGCGCACGGAAACACCGTTTACCTTCCCGCCGGAGTGGTACCTATTTATCTACTTGCACTTTGACGTGCTTTCGAACTGCTAGGTGGGCAGGAGCTTGGACCAAGCAACGGGAGCTCACCCCGTTGCAGGGATTCGAACCGCCGACCTTCTGATCAGCAAGTCCTAGGCTCTTTGGTTTAACCCACAGCGCCACCTGCATCCCTTGTAAGCTAGGGCGCTGCTAATAAACAGTACATAAATCCTTACTTCTTTAATCACCACCATTTACCCAACATTCCATGGTGCGCATATATGTGTGTGTGTGTGTGTGTGTGTGTGTGTGTGTATACCGGTTTAGAACAAATTGACATAGTGATTATCTCCTTTTACTTGATCATGTTTAATATTTAGAAGAACATAGGAAGCTGCCAAATTCCAAGTCAGGCACTTCACTGGTCCAGCTCACATTATGGCAAAGCCTCTCCAGAGTTTCCGGTGGCATCTTAGAAGGTAACAGGACTCAAAACTGGAACCTTTTGCATGGCTTTCTGACAGTTACGGCTTACCCCACTGCATATTACCCAGACCTTATTTGATTTACACTGGTATTTAAAAAATATACCGCTGCAGAAGCTGATAGAAGGGAGAAGGGTAACCAGTATCAAGTCAAATCGCTGGTCCATCTAGCTCAATATCAACTATGCCAACTGGCAGTAACTTTAAAGACTGTTCCTATCTGGAGATGCCGGGAATTGAATCAAGGACCTTGGGCATGCAAAAGTCTCCCATTGAACTCTGGACCTTTCCATAAAAATTAATGGATCCTGAATAACGGGCTGAATTAAATAGGAACTTATAGAACCCAAATAAATAAAGGGCTTAAAACATAGGAGCACTGTGGTGAGTCAATGTAAGCATGGCAGCTAAACAGAACAGTGATAAGACACGGCATAATGCTTTAAGTTAGTATTTTAGTATTTAACTTTAATGAAGTACATATGTGGGTTGTGGGGACTTGCTGACAACTGGTATCCTGTGATTTGTTGGAACTGCAGTCAAGGTTTCCTTTCCAGTTTTTTGAATATGTGGGCAAGACCAGAAATTGTGCACAGGATCTGCTTCTGAGTGCATAAGGGAGGTCTACACTGAGAGCTTGCTTGGTAAATCTGAGCCTTTGAAGTAGTACAATATGACCCTGGGCTCCTCCACACTGGTGTGTTATTGTGTGTGTATCCTACCAACATGCTCTTGACACAGTAACAGTGGTGGATTTATTCTGCTTTATTAGTTCCGTGATGCTTCTCCAATGCTGTCCTGTCCAGAGGGCAACAAAAACGGGACAAAAAGAACATTTGTGCAGTTAGAGGATTTCACGGGAATGTACGCACATTAGGAATAAAGCAATGTGGCCACCTCAAAACTTCTGCAAGTGCACAAACCGTACTGAAAGTGGGGTTGGCTGTGTGTCGTGTGACTACCTTGAGCACAAATCATTGTGAATGTGCAGTGGAAGAGATGCTTGGGAAGGGACCTCCTTTGTTTCTTCTGCAAGCAGACGTAGCTCTATTCTTGCTTATTCCAAATCTAGACTTGGATTAATACGTCACAGGACATGTCACTTT
This sequence comes from Podarcis vaucheri, assembly GCF_965113315.1. Classification (NCBI taxonomy): domain Eukaryota; kingdom Metazoa; phylum Chordata; class Lepidosauria; order Squamata; family Lacertidae; genus Podarcis; species Podarcis vaucheri. The sequence continues at coordinate 6,794,307 of NC_138756.1, read as the reverse complement.
CTATTAAGCTAAAAGGGAATCAGATAACAACCGTGCTCTGGTGTGATCCTCCGTGGAGATTATCAGGGAGCGAAAGAGAGAGTCTTTTCCTTGCATTCCTTCTACCTCTCCGGACAGGTTCTAATCAGCAGGGAGATATGACTCCTCCAGGACAAAAGGTGCCTCAATGATGCCCCATGGGCTCCAGGATCCTGCCCTTGACGCGGCGCTCTCTGGTTCATGACGGATCCTGGTGAAGCTCTGGAAGCTAAGGCACCATGTGGGAGCAGTTGAAGAAAGCACTCTTTTGCCCGTTCTCCATCAGCCTTGTGGGGCTCCGGAAGTGGATCCGGGCCTTCTGGAGCAAAAATGGCCTCTTGACGCTTTCCATGCTTTCTGTGATGACTGGATGCCTTGTGGGGTTTCTGCTGAGGACACTGGAATTGTCTGATTTGGTAAGTGACTGGTTTTTATGGAACAGCAACAGGGCAGGCCTTTCTGAAGCAAGGCAGGCAATAGGCAGAGACTGGATTTCTACGACAGAGGCCATAGCTAGCTTGGAAATAGCATACTCCGGCATGACCCCAACTTGGTGGGGGTCAGCTGTGCATATGCTCGGTCGCGCTTAACATCCCATGCAGATACTGCAGGAAGCTTCTTTCTGGAGAAAGGAACTGAGCAGTGGGATTTTGTTACCCCAGAAGCAGCCAGTTTCAAATCTGAGTGGCCCTGGAAGAATGGAGAGTGTGTGTTTTGGTTGTTGCTTTGTTTAGTGAGGCGATTGAGTTTGGGATTCTTCACTTTTTTCTGGCAGAAGGATTGGTATCTAGAGAGGCAGAGTTTCTGCAGGTGAAGCTTTTTGCTGCCATGTTGATCCATGGATTAAAGGTGGAGGAGCAATTCTATTCTATTTGCAGTTTAATGAGAAACTATCTGTTATCCACTTCTTGAACTAATACAGCTGTCCTTCGAAACTCACACCTCTCTGACTTTTGCAGTGCAGTGTTCCAATCAAGTAATGTATACAAAAATACATGTTTTGGTGAAGGTAACATACAAAAAGGCATTATATTAGAGTGAATTGCTTCCCAAAATGTGCTTATTAAGAGAAATCTGTACCAAAATGTTGGTACCTTACTTGGCTGGAAAACTCAGAAGTGTGAATTTCGCAGGACAGCTGTCTTTCAGATTGCATATTGTTTCAGAAAGCTTGGATTAGCTATGTTCGCCTTTAAATGTGATTCAAATCAAACTCATCCTTCATCCCCAAGGACGGGGGTTCCTTATTTCAGAGGTTGTGGCTACCTGAAAACTCAGAAGGAATCACCAGAGAATAAGCTGCTACTCCTTCCCCACCCGCCTTGGCCAGCTTCTCTTTCGACATGTCCTTGTGCCATCTCTGACAGGGTTTAGAGAAGCCATTTCAGTTACGGGTGCTTGGTGTCATAGCTCAAAGTGCCAAGCTAAGCTGGTTACTTAACTGCAGCAAGACTCTTCTCTCCTTCCCCGTTGTTGTGGCTACGATTCCCACTGAACGCAGTGCTGAATTGAATAAATTGACATTGGAAAAGTATTGGTGCCAGGGGCAGATCTGCTATGAAACTAATGAAGTTTCCCTAATCCCAGAGGGGCCCCAGAAGTAACATTAGTCTACATTGCTTTAAAAATTTGGGTCTAGTAGACCCAATTTGAGTCACACGACTCAAAATTGATTATTTTTTTGTTTATGTTTCAACAATCCCAAAGTGTTGAGCGTCAGCAGCACAAATGTTGTAAAGGTGGAGTGTCGCAGTACAGCAATTTTAAGCCAGATCTTAGCTGTAGTAGTTATTTTTTAAATAAAAAATGTGGTGATCTGTCATGGAACAACCCCATTGGAGAAGATAACAGTGGTTACCCAGACCTCGTTGCTGGTTGCCAAGGGGCAACAGTTCAAACTTCAGGGTCCAAAAATGTGTGTCTGGCACTGAGACCTTCACCTCTTAAGCCAGGGGTGGTAAACCAGTGATCCTCCAGGTGTTGGACTAGAACCCCGTCCCTGACCATAGGCCATGCTGGCTGTTGGTGCTGAGGAGAGTCCAACAATGTCTGGAGGGCCAAACGTTCCTCAGCCCGTTCTTAAGCCTACCTGCCCAGGGTTGCAGGCAGTGGACCCACTGAAAAAGATGAACAAGACTAAACAGGTCCAGTAGTTTTCATAGGTCTACTCTGAGCAGAGTAGAGCTCGATTCAACCCCTTCTTCCTAATTCTATAAACTCTGCTGGGGAGTTCGAAGGATAAGCCTGCAATCTTTAGGTAGGCTTCCTTCTGTTCTGTTGAGCTCTGTGGGACACCCTCCTCAGAAAGTGAGCATACATTTGGGCCGTGAAATACTCCTCTCCATTTTCAAGCTTAGTAGCAAAGGATCAACTCTTGTTTCCTCTCCTTTTCCCTTCCTTTTTTGGCACCCAAAATGGGGCCTTCCCAATAGTTGCTTCCCCTGGCCACATGCGCACCACGCATTTAAAGCACACGCCTTCCCCCAAGGAATCCTGGCAATAACATAGGAACACAGGAAGCTGCCTTATACTGGATCAGACCATAAGTCCATCTGGCACATGGTTGTCTATGCTGACTTGCAGGGTTTCTCTCCAGGGTTTCAGGTAAAGGGCATTCACATCCCTACCAGGAGATGCTGGGATCTGGAACCAGGGATATCAAGAATAAGAATAAGAATTTATTATTTATATCCCACCCATCTGGCTGGGTTTCCCTAGCCACTCTGGGCTGCTCCCAACAGAAGATTAAAAACACAATAAAACATCAAACATTAAAAGCTTCCCTAAACAGGGCTGCCTTCAGATGTCTTCTAAAAGTCAGATAGTTCTTTATTTCCTTGACATCTGATGGGAGGGTGTTCCACAGGGAGGGTGCTATGACCTAGAAGGCCCTCTGCCTGGTTCCCTGCAACTTCATTTCTCGCAGGGAGGGAACCGCCAGAAGGCCCTCGGCGCTGAACCTCAGTGTCCGGGCTGAACGATGGAGGTGGAGATGCTCCTTCAGGTATACTGAGCCGAGGCTGTTTAGGACTTTAAAAGTCCAGCACCAACACTCTGAATCGCGCTCCGAAACGTACTGGGAGCCAGTGTAGGTCTTTCAGGACCGGTGTTATATGGTCTCAGCGGCCGCTCCCAGTCACCAGTCTAGCTGCCGCATTCTGGATTAATTGTAGTTTCCGGGTCACCTTCAAAGGTAGCCCCACGTAGAGCGCATTGCAGTAGTCCAAGCGGGAGATGACTAGAGCATGCACCACTCTGGTATCCAGCATACAAAGCAGATGCTCTACTACCAAGCTACTGTCCTTCTCTATGTGAGAGGGTGGGGTAACTGCACCCACCACCATAGAGCAGCCCTTGGAGAGCTGGCAACCTTTGCCCTATGGAAACGTCTCCATTCGTGATTCTGGATGTGAGGGCTAAGCCTGCACAATCTTGTCACCAACGGGAGGTGTGGAGGGTGGCAACACGAGAATGGGCCTTTTCAGTGGTGGCCGGATGGGCGAGGTATAAATACTTATTATTATTATTATTATTATTATTATTATTATTATTATTATTACTATTATTATTATTTGCTCTCTTGGGGAGGCTAGCCTGGTACCATTGTTACATAACCTTAGCTGCCAGGTGAAAACATCCACCAGGCCTTTAGCTTTTAATTAACTTTGGCCTTTTTGTGAGAGTGGGATGTTTTAATGTAGATTTTTAGGTGTGTGGTTTTTTGGTTTGTTTTGCTGTCTTTAATGCTTAAAATATTTTAAGTCGCTTTGAGTTGCTGTGGCAAAAAAAGGGACATCATCATCACCACATGTAAATTTATAGGAGGGGAAATGTGCTTAAAAAGAACATCATTAATTCCTTGCTATTGAATGATGGCTGCTACTTGGGCACATCCACACCAGCACATAGCTTCCCTCAAAGAATCCTGGGAACTGTATTTTACCCTTCACAAAGCTTCAGTTCCCAGCCCCCTTAACTAACTACAGTTCCCAGAGTTCTTTGGGAGAAGCCACACACTTTAAATGTATGGCGTGAATGTGAGATTGTTTTCAACCTAGGTTCCAGCTGTATGTGCGAAGACTTTCTTTTTTTGCTGCAAGTTCTGTGTTTCTCTGCTCCTCCCAAGTTCTCCTCTGTGGCCTAACGCTTTTGCCTTTCCCCCTCCCCTACAGGAGAAGCAGTATTTCTCATTCCCTGGAGAACTCCTGATGAGGATGTTGAAGATGCTGATATTACCACTGATCACCTCCAGGTGAGAGCAAGAAGACCAGGAAGCGGCAGGTGGAGAGGGAGTCGCAATATTGTTTAGAACGGCTCCTTTGCGCCTGGAAGAGAAGAGTTTGCTTTCCTGGGGGTGCAGTTCAGACCTCCTTCCAGAGTTGCCATGGGCAATGTGCCAGGAGAGGTGCAATTAGTTCTTCCAACAAAAGAAATAGTAAGCTTTGTTTTTGAGCCACTCAAACCTCCCTCGACCCCAGGGAAGAAAACATTCGAATCTCATGGGCCTCTGCGTTTATTTACGCATGGAATCGTAGAGTCGCGAGGGGTCCCAAGGGTCAGCTCACCCAAATGCATGCAAATCAGGAATTGGGGCCAGCCCAAGACATTTTGCCACCTTAGGTGAAGCAGAAAACGATGGCAGCAGGGTCAAGGAAAAGCAGAGTTCAGGCAGAGGAAAGGGGCTGGCAGAGGCTGTCTTGAGAGGCTGAGATGCAGGCCTCAAGCCAGTCACACAACTCGGAGGTTGGTAGCAAAGGCAAGGCAGACGATAGGGAAGGCATTCCCTGGGCAAAGGGTTGAGGAACTGGCAGCCTGGTCTGGACACCTCACTCCCCTACATCCTCTTCCCCACAAGGAATTAAAACCCACCGTCTCCAGCTGAATAATAAAGGAGTCTAAAGGTTGTGGGGATCGATTGGCAGAGAGCTGAGCATCAGTTTGAAGGTTACACATACTGAAAAATAGCATTCATCAAACAGGAAGGCCAACCTGAGGGGTGCAGTGGACCTCTTTTTTAAATGCCTCAGGATTTTGCCCAAGCTTGTATTCTCCTGCTCCAGAGGGTGGGACCTGAACCAATGGAGTCAAATGACAGCAAAAGGAGAGTCTGACTAAACATTTAGGAATAACTTTTTGACGGGAAGAGCTATTCAACAGTGGAATGGGTGACCTTGGAAGGTAATCACCCTCCTCTGCACACCTTCCAGTTTGCCAATATCCTCCTTAAACTGCAGTGCCCAGAACTGGGCACAAGTATTCCAAGTATGGTCTAACCAAGGCACAGTGAGAGCCAGTGTGGTGTAGTGGTTAAGAGCGGTAGACTCGTAATCTGGTGAACCAGGTTCGCTTCCCCGATCCTCCACCTGCAGCCGCTGGGTGACCTTGGGCCAGACACACTTCTTTGAAGTCTCTCAGCCTCACTCACCTCACAGAGTGTTTGTTGTGGGGCAGGAAGGGAAAGGAGAATGTTAGCTGCTTTGAGACTCCTTCAGGTAGTGATAAAGCGGGACATCAAATCCAAACAGTGTTAGAAACTGAGATATGAAAGCGAGGAGCTAAATGGCACCTTAAACCTAGGTTATGGGCTCAACAACATAATGTCTAGGCGTGCTTTCCCCCTTTTTAATAACAAGAATACAAAGCTGAAAATGAATGCATTGCAGCTAAAATAGTGTGTTCATTTTTCACATGGTCTAGTCCTTCCCCTGCCCCCCCCCCAATATTCTTAAGAGGGTCTCTTCTCCTGTCTTCAGAGAGTAGCTGGAAGCGGGGAGGCAGAAAAAGGTCCTCCTATCCTTCTACTCTGCAGTTTTAATCTGAAATCTTAGGTGCAGTATTGCACCCAGAACTCAGAAACTGCTCGCACTAATCAAATTCCCTGTCGCAAAATGCACCTAGAACAACAATGGGAGTTTCGAACTCTGCCAGGGCAGAATAGAGCGGTCCTGTTGCTTCCCTTGATCTGGACACCAAACTTATGTTGATGCAGACTAGGATAGCATTCGTTTTCTTTGCTGCTGCATCACACTTCCTTTCATTTTTCTACTACTGGCAGGATGGTGTTATAACACCCTCAAGCGCATCCTCAGGGATTTCAGGCCCAGTTCTGTGTGCTGGCCTGAGACCCATGTACATTAGAGACCCCTCTCCCCATATAACAATGTGTGCTTGTGGTCAGCAGTCCACCAAGCGAATATGATTGGCGTTAGCTCACATTGCTGCCGTGTTATTTTATAAGTCCATAAACAAAACTTAATTAATCGGGGGGGGGGGTTATGTTTCTTTTATGTTGAAATGAATTTAAGTATGTTATACAAGTTATGTAACTTACATTAAACAATGGACAGCAGAATCATGGACTTGTGGAGTTGGAAGAGACCCCAAGTGTCACTTCGTCCAACCCCCTGCAATGTGTCAGGAGCTGGAGGAAGGAGTAAAAGGTAAAGGGGTAAAGGGACCCCTGACCATTAGGTCCCGTCACAGACGACTCTGGGGTTGCGGCGCTCATCCCGCTTTATTGGTCGAGGGAGCCGGCGTACAGCTTCCGGGTCATGTGGTCAGCATGACAGCCACTTCTGGCGCAGCGGAACACCAAAATCAGAGCAGCGTACAGAAACGCTGTTTACCTTCCCATCGGAGCGGTACCTATTTATCTGCTTGCACTTTGACGTGCTTTCGAACTGCTAGGTTGGCAGGAGCAGGGACTGAGCAACGGGAGCTCACCCTGTCATGGGGATTCGAACCGCTGGCCTTCTGATCAGCAAGCCCTAGGCTATGGTTTAACCCACAGCGCCACCCGCATCCCTGGAGAAAGGAGTAGGTCAGCAATAAAACAGCTGGTGTTTACTCAAAGAAACCAAAGCAGCGCAGACCTAGTGATCACAGCAACTCTTCCCAGTTGGACTTGCCCCAATGAGGCAGTTGCGAGGACTGAATGCCCCCACCTTCCAACCACACTCTAAGGCAGGCATAGGCAAACTCAGCCCTCCAGATGTTTTGGGACTACAACTCCCATCGTCCCTCACCACTGGTCCTGTTAGCTAGGGATGATGGGAGATGTAGTCCCAAAAACACCTGGAGGGCTGAGTTTGCTATGCCTGCTCTAAGGCTCCTCCCCTGTTCCTTCCCCAGCAGCCTAAGGCTCTGACATCTCTCTTTGCTCCACCCTCTTCATACTGTACTTCTTTGGGTTCTGGGACGCCAGGGGGAGAGGAGCTGGTTGCAGCAGGAGGGGGAGACCCCCCTGGCTTCTTCAGCATCCTGCCTCATCTCTGTCTCCTGGTCCCGTCCTCTCCTGCCTCTGAGTCTGGACTGCTCTCTGCCATGGCCTCTTCCTGCTCACTAAACGCTGTTACATCTTCAGCTTCCGATACCTCTTCCTCCCAGTCTTCTCCCTCTGACCGCTCACCGTTGTCCCACCAGCACTCCGCGGGCTCTGAGCCGTCTTCCCCAGCTTATGCCTCCTTGCATCCAGCCAGTCCACGACACAATGCTGGAACCACAGCTAAAAAATCCCTGGTAGGTGGCCATCCAGTGAGACGAACAACATAGAATTTGACAGAAACTGAACTGCAGCAGAACGGAAGCCTTGCTGATTCCGACAAACGAGAGGTCAGAACAGAAACTGCTGCCTTTTTAATAACCCTGGTGTCGGATCATGCCCTTCTCTGCTTTCCATATGCGCAATACTAACATCGGCCGCTAGGCTTAGGGCCTTTGCAGCTATGGCAGCTGGACAGGGATGGCGTGTCCTGCTTTGCCACTTAAGGCAAAACTGGCACATGACTCCCCACCACTGAAGCCGCCTGTACGTGCGTTGAAAGGCGGCACCCGCAAAGCATTGGCAACAGCACTAGCTTTTGGCAGCATCTTGCTAGATACTGGTGCCAGTGCCAGTGCCACTCCTCTGCTGCCCGTGGGGTGGGGTCCGTGGGAGTGCCACCCCATGGACTCCCACTGCTTGCCTCACGGGTGGTCTGGCCCTGCACCTGAGGCCCCCTGGAATGGGGGAATTCTCCCTGTTGGCATTCCCGAAGGGTCAAAACCTCTCCTTTTTCGCCAGACGCTTTCTTAACTGGCTGATAACATTTCTTGGGTAGTTCTATTCTGTTTTATTGATCTTATATATTATGGTAGTGTGAATAGCTCCCTTTCTGAGAAAACCTCTCAGAGCCCATCAAGTGCCTCTGCAATCCCCTTGGGAGCTAAATACCTCCCAGGCTTGACCCTGGCTTAGGGAGCATTGACTCATGACAAAGGTCAGAGCTTTTGCTATCCCCACTCTCTGCTTCAGTAAATCTGGCTCCACGACATCCCACTGTCCCTTGGTCATTCATCAGTTCTTGCAACTAGGAACAGTAGAATCATAGAATCATAGAGTTGGAAGAGACCACAAGGGCCATCGAGTCCAACCCCCTGCCAAGCAGGAAACACCATCAGAGCACTCCTGACATATGGTTGTCAAGCCTCTGCTTAAAGACCTCCAAAGGAGGAGACTCCACCACACTCCTTGGCAGCAAATTCCACTCTCGAACAGCTCTTACTGTCAGGAAGTTCTTCCTAATGTTTAGGTGGAATCTTCTTTCTTGGAGTTTGGATCCATTGCTCCGGAGCAGCAGAAAACCACCTTTCTCCCTCCTCTATGTGACATCCTTTTATATATTTGAACATGGCTATCATATCACCCCTTAACCTCCTCTTCTCCAGGCTAAACATGCCCAGCTCCCTTAGCCGTTCCTCATAAGGCATCGTTTCCAGGCCTTTGACCATTTTGGTTGCCCTCCTCTGGACACGTTCCAGTTTGTCAGTGTCCTTCTTGAACTGTGGTGCCCAGAACTGGACACAGTACTCCAGGTGAGGTCTGACCAGAGCAGAATACAGTGGCACTATTACTTCCCTTGATCTAGATGCTATACTCCTATTGATGCAGCGAATGAACTTTGTTTTGTTTTGTTTTGCATTTAATGAGAAACTACCTAATTCCCACCTAATTCAAACCAATATGCAAACACAGAAACACCTTTTGCGCTTCTCCAAGTTTCACAGTGCTGGTTCTAGAGCCAGTTTGTGCAGCAATACACATCAGAGGATGGTGTACATAGGAAGGCACTTGCCAGTGAAAGTAACATGCAAAAATGCCTCATATAGGTCGAAACTGCATGCGAAACCGCATTTATTGGGAATAACCTGCACTGAAATGCTGACGAATTTTCTTGAATATTTTTGTTAAATGCAAAAATTTCAGTTCAATGTGGAAAGCCGAATGCAAGGCTAATAAAACGAGAAACTGAGAAAAGCAGAATGGATTCATCCATTTGCAACACACGTTGCGGACACGGAGCAATGGATCCAAACTACAAGAAAGAAGATTCCACCTAAACATTAGGAAGAACTTCCTGACAGTAAGAGCTGTTCGACAGTGGAATTTGCTGCCAAGGAGTGTGGTGAAGTCTCCTTCTTTGGAGGTCTTTAAGCAGAGGCTTGACAACCATATGTCAGGAGTGCTCTGATGGTGTTTCCTGCTTGGCAGGGGGTTGGACTCGATGGCCCTTGTGGTCTCTTCCAACTCTATGATTCTATGATTTTATGTTCCTAGCTTTTTCTCTCCACTGCCTTCTTCTTAGTTGACTCTCCCACATTTATATAGCACCTGGCTTGATTGTGCTTCTGGTCTCTTGTCATTTTCACCAGCCCCTGGAATGCTTAGCTTGGGTTTCAGTGAAGCAACGTCGCAGCCAAGTCCTTCAAAGTCTCCATCCTCGCACAGTCCCTGACACTTCTATTTCTTTCTCTCTTTTCTTTCAAGCTGTTCTGGACACATGCTTGAAAAGCAGAATGTGACAGACAGACAGATTAATAGATGTGGAAGAATTGTCTGTTCTGCACCCTGCACCTGTAGACGGAGGCAGGGGGTGTGGAGGGAGGAAGAGAGAGTCACAGGTTGTAGGTAGATGGATGGATGGACTTCTGGATCAGGACCTCGGGGTCCCTGCAGCTCAGCAGCCTGTTCCCCACAGTGGTCAACCAAGATTCCTCCAGAAAGCTCAAAGCAGAACGCAAGCACGTCCCTACATCCTCTCCCCTCCTCCATGGTTGCTCCACAGCAAATTGTATTTAGGGTCATATTGCCTCTGAATTTGAAAATATCTATATATCTAAATATCTATATATCTATATATCTAATATCTATATATCTATCTGTCTAGATATATAAAAATAAATAAATAAATTGTGGAGTTGGGAAGGGACTGCCACAGATCATCTAGTCCAACCACCCCCACCCCACCCCCCGAAAAGGAATCTCAGCTAAAGAACCTCTTAAGTGATTCCTATCTGTTTAAAAACCTCCAGCAAACAAGAGCCGACCACCTTCTGAGGTCACCTATTCCATTGTCAAAGCAGCTTCTACCACCAGAAAGTTCATCCTAACGTTAAGCATTTTAGTGCTAATTTCTTCTAATACAGTGGTACCTCGGGTTAAGTACTTAATTCGTTCCGGAGGTCCATACTTAACCTGAAACTGTTCTTAACCTGAAGCACCACTTTAGCTAATGGGGGCCTCCCGCTGTGCCGCCGGAGCACGATTTCTGTTCTCATCCTGAAGCAAAGTTCTTAACCTGAAGCACTATTTCTGGGTTAGCAGAGTCTGTAACCTGAAGTGTATGTAACCTGAGGTACCACTGTACAGCTAGGTTGTCCCTGGTCAGTCCTGGTTTGCCCTCCCCCCAAAACAAAAAAAAACCCTCAAGAACTTCAGCCTAACAAAACTTTGATGAAGCTTTCTAAAAAGAAGCTAAACAACTCTAGTCAATCCAATGGGTAGATCACTGCCAGTTTTTTTTAATAGTGTGAGTAGATTGCAGTCTCTTGGAAGTTGGACGTTCCTGTTCTAATATAAACATTTCTGCAAAGCAATTTACCCAGTATGTTATTTTTGCTAACTTAAGTCTTCTGATGCAAACTTTATTATTATCATTTATTAAATTTGCATACCACCCTTCACCCTTAGATCTCAGAGCAGTTTTTTTTATTATTATTATTATTATTATTATTATTATTATTATTATTATATTTATTTGTACCCCACCCATCTGGCTGGGTTTCCCCAGCCACTCTGGGCAGCTCACAATAGAATATTAAAAACATGATATGACATCTAACCTTAAAAACTTCCTGTCAGGGAACTGCCATCAGAGGCAAGAGGAGAGGAAAGTCGCTCCAGTGATGCAGGGGAGGGAACTAGCAAGGAGAGAGAGAGCTTCCGCTGGGGAAGGAAATCCCGGGGGCACCAGGGAGAAAGGGGAGGCTGAGAGTAAGGCGGAGGGGAGGCTCAGAGACTCTTCCAGTGAGATCAGCGGAGAGAGCACAGGACCTCCGCTTGGCACGCCCACGCTGCGCAGAAGGCTTCCGCGCAGAGAATCTAGGAGGAGACTTGGAGTCAAGCAACTTTTATGTTGGAAGAAATTTAGATCCCGCCCACTGACGGATTCTGCCAGTGACTGAGACAGTCGCGTTTCAAGGGCTATCAACCGGGGAAAGTTTTAGCTACACGGCTAGCTTGGAGCAGTTTGCAGTTTACGCACAAGCAACCCCAATTCCCATTACACTTCCCTGAACAGGGCTGCCTTCAGATGTCTTCTAAAGGTCAGATAGTTGTTTATTCCCTTGACATCTGATGGGAGGGCGTTCCCACAGGGCGGGTGCCACCACCGAGAAGGCCCTCTGCCTGGTTCTCTGTAACCTCACTTCTCGCAGGGAGGGAGCTGCCAGAAGGCCCTCGGAGCTGGACCTCAGTGTCCGGGCTGGATGATGGGGGTGGAGTTTAATGCATAAACTTTACCCTAGTTATATGTTGTTTTTTTGGTACACACAACTTGGGGGGAAGAGCTGCACTGCCAAATTTGAAGTGCAAATTTCCCAGGATGGCTGTGTGCATTGTTTGGGGGAAATTGCAGATATGGTAGGTTTGCCTTTAAATGCAGACTGAATCCAGTTTCTCCCTCCATTGGTAGATGCAGGTGAGTCAAATGTGCCAGGTATCCATTCATGTGGAGGGTTGCGTTTCTTGTTTTCCAACCCCCACCTCTGGATCTCTTCCTGCTTCCTTTAATCAGCCGCCCTGTCCATTTCCCCTTAATGGGATCCATCACATGGCCCAGAAACGTGCAGCTGGGAGCTTAGGCTAAATTGCTGCAGATTACCTGGCATGGCAGGGATCTCACATGTCGCCTGTCTTAGCTCCCAAAGCTGCCTGTCCAGTCTGGCTGCCGCCACACCATTTTAGCAACTCGAGAGCGAGCTTTCGGAGCGTTCTGAAGATCGCGGCAGGAAGCGCTGGGTTTTAAAAGGGGCAGCTTGCAAGCCTGAGTGGCACAGAAAGGGCTGTTATTAGCTAGCACCCATGCCAGATATCTGCAAATCCGTGTTTGTGTTTCACTCCCGCCAGCTCAGCATTTAGAGCCCTTGCAGCCGTTTGGTGAAGTTATAATTTTAAAAACAACAGCTTCCAAAGCCAGCACCCAAAATTATAGGTGCTAATTGAAAATGAGCTACTTAAAACAGTGCAAATGAATGCATTTAAGGAGCTGGCCAGTCTCCAAAGAGAGATGAGCTCCGAAGGGAATCTGCTGCTGCAGAGATCTGAGATGTTGCTCTGCTGATGGGATGGCAGGGCAAGGTCCTGCTATCGGAAAGCAGATTGGAATCTCGTTGAAACCTCCACCGTTTACCAAATGCTATCTCAGTCAAATGATTTAAACACTCAGGAAACATTACAGGGGAGTATGGGACGCGGGTGGCGCTGTGGGTTAAACCACAGAGCCTAGGACTTGCCGATCAGAAGGTCGGCAGTTCGAATCCCCATGACGGGGTGAGCTCCCGTTGCTCGGTCCCTGCTCCTGCCAACCTAGCAGTTCAAAAGCAAGTCAAAGTGCAAGTAGATAAATAGGTACCACTCAGGCAGGAAGGTAAACGGCATTTCCATGTGCTGCTCTGGTTCGCCAGAAGCGGCTTAGTCCTGCTGGCCACATGACCCGGAAGCTGTACGCCGCCTCCCCTGGCCAGTAAAGCGAGATGAGCGCTGCAACCCCAGAGTCGGTCACGACCGGACCTAATGGTGAAGGGTCCCTTTACCTTTACCTTATGCTTACTACAGCAATGCTCATATTTGAGGACTTTGCCTAGCTGGGATAGCTCAGTTGGTAAGCATGAGACTCTTAAGCTCTAGGTCATGGGTTCAAGCCCCACGTTGGGAAAAAGATTCCAGCATTGCAGGGGGTTGGGCTGGTTGATCCTAGCGGTCCCTTCCAACTCCACAATTCTGTGATTCTAAGATGAGAAAAAGCCCGACTCACTGGTTGAACAATTGTTCGCAATATGGGGGGAAAGGAGCATTTTATTGTACAGTGGTGCCCCGCAAGACGAATGCCTCGCTACACGAAAGAGTTTTCCGTTTTGGAGGTGCTTCGCAAAGCGAATCTCCTATGGGCTTGCTTCGCAAGACGACAATGTCTTGCGAGTTCCTGCTAGTTTTTTTCCCTTTCCCCCCCTTTTTTCTAAGCCGCTAAGCCGTTTATCAGCTGATCCAATCAGCAGATAAGCCGCTAATAGCGCTAATCCGCTAATCTGTCAATGGGCTTGCTTTGCAAGATGAAAAAACCGCTAGACGAAGAGAATCACAGAACGGATTCTTTTCGTCTTGCGAGGCACCACTGTATTGTATAGATTAGAGCCACACCTGTAGCATATGCCTGTTGACCGCTGTGGGGAACAGGATGCTGGACTGGACTGACCCTGATGATCCAACATGGTTCCTCTTAGGGTCTTACGATGCAGTCCGTCCATCCACCTACCTACCACCTGTGACTCCCTCTCCCTTCATACCCCTGCATCTGTTTACAGGTGCATCCTCTTAGTCATGGGTAGGCAAACTAAGGCCTGGGGGGCCGGATCTGGCCCAATCGCCTTCTAAATCCGGCCCGCAGACGGTCCGGGAATCAGCGTGTTTTTACATGGGTAGAATGCGCCCTTTGATTTAAACAGCATCTCTGGGTTATTTGTGGGGCCTGCCTGGTGTTTTTACATGAGTAGAATGCGCCCTTTGATTTAAAAAGCATCTCTGGGTTATTTGTGGGGCCTGCCTGGTGTTTTTACAGGAGTAGAATGTGTGCTTTGATTTAAAATGCATCTCTGGGTGATTTGTGGGGCAAAGGAATTCATTCATTCATTTTTTCTCAAAATATAGTCTGGCCCCCCCACAAGGTCTGAGGGCCCCCTGCTGAAAATGTTTGCTGACCCCTGCTCTTATTTATCTGTCTGCTTCATAGAATCGCAGAAATGTAATGTTGGAACGATCCGGGGGGGTGTCATCCAGTCTAACCTCTTGCAACGCAGGAATTGCAGCTAAGTCTTTGTAATGATGTACACAGTTAACCAGATCACCACTATCCTCCTTCTCTCCCTTCAGCTTGATGTCTGGCTTGGCAACCATGGACTCCAAAGCCTGTGGAAGGATGGGGGTCATCACCATCACCTATTACCTCTGGACCACCTTCCTGGCAGTTACCACCGGGATCATCTTAGTCATCAGCATCCACCCAGGGGCCGCTGCCCAAAAGGAGGAGTACACCGTCGGCAAAGTGGTGCTCAGTTCCGCGGATGCTTTACTGGACCTCATCAGGTACTCTCTGCTTTTCTGCATGTTTCTCAAAAGCTCGCGGTGCATTTGAATCGTTTAAAAGGAGGGGTGGGGGACCACAGCCTTGGGGGGCCAGGTGTGGCCTTTCAGCTATCTTCATCCGGCCCATGGAAGTCACATTATAGCCCACACTCTACCTAACAGCGAAGGTTTCATTCTGCCCCAAACTTGCAAATTTCTTTTAATATCTTCCCAGGTTTTTAAATACCGTATTTTTTGCACCATAACACTCACTTTTTTCCTCCTAAAAAGTAAGGGGAAATGTCTGTGCGTGTTATGGAGGGAATGCCTACGGGTGGCATGCCTACGGATTTTCCTCCTCTAAAAACTACGTGCATGTTATGGTCGGGTGCGTGTTATAGAGCGAAAAATACGGTAATTATCTTTATACAGATCTGTACTATTTGCTGTTAACCATACACCTAAATACTTAACCTTCTTTTCAATCTTCAGACCTGACACATCTTGTAATTTATTTTTAGTCTCATCGTTCATCTCCCCCCCTTTTTTTCTTTTTACCAAGAGTTTGGTTTTAAAAACTAATCAATTTGAGTTGTGCAACTCAAATCGCATCTAAAGGTAAAGGGACCCCTGACCATTAGGTCCATTCGCGAATGACTCTGGGGTTGCGGCGCTCATCTCGCTTTATTGGCCTAGGGAGCTGGCGTACAGCTTCCGGGTCATGTGGCCAGCATGACTAAGCCGCTTCTGGCAAAGCAGAGCAGCGCACGGAAACGCCGTTTACCTTCCCGCTGGAGCAGTACCTATTTATCTACTTGCACTTTGATGTTTCGAGCTGCTAGGTTGGCAGGAGCTGGGACCGAGCAACGGGCGCTCACCCTGTCATGGGGATTCGAACTGTGACCTTCTGATTGGCAAGCCCTAGGCTCTGTGATTTCACCCACAGTGCCACCTGCATCTACTCAGCCCAATTTTTGTAAAGCAATGTGAACACAGTTTGCTTCTGTGGCCCCTTCAGGATTAGGGGCCCTGGAGCTTAAGCTGCAGTAATTTCATAGTCGATCCGCCCCTGGTGGAAGCAACTTCAAACCCAATCCTGATTGGGGTAAAACAGATCTCTGCTTAGGAGACATTTTGAAATAAGAAAGCCTTCAACAGGCACCAAAAAGATGATAGAGGGTGGTGCCTGCCTGATAAATATATTGAGAGGGAGTTTCATAAAGTGGGGACTGCCACGCTAAAGACCTGATCCTGACAGTTTGTGGAATGGACTTGCCGAAGATGGTATCTGTAGGAGGCCCTCTCCTGCAGCGTGCAGTGATCAGTCAGGTATATAAGGGATGAGACAGTATTTAAGGTTTCTTAGTCCTAAATTGGATAGCAGTCGTGGGGAACCTTTGGCCATGTGGGTGTTGCTGGACTACCAACTCCCACCAGCAAGCATGGCCAAGGGCCAGGGATGATGGGAGCCGGAGTCCAGCCATGTCTGGAGGGCTTTGTCTGCCAGCACTTGGAACTATATTTGTCAAATGGTTTTATAATACAGACAACTCTCACTGGAACAAATTAAGGCACCCCGTTCAGGGAAGTTTTTTATGTTTGATGTTTTATTCTGTTTTTAATCTGTTGGGAGCCGCCCAGATTGGCTGGGGAAACCCAGCCAAATGGGTCGAGTATAAATAAATAAATTATTGTTATTATTATTTTATTAGTATACATCTCAGAAAGAACTGAAGTCGTTATAAAGGCCATAGATCTAATGCCCTGAAGAGTCACCCTCTGACAAGTGCAATCTTTCCCAGGATAATATTTATTTATACATACATACATACCCCTCCCATCTGGCTGAGTTTCCCCAGCTACTCTGGGCGGCTCCCAACAGAAGATTAATAAAAAAGCAATAAAACATCAAACATTAAAAACTTCCCTAAACAGGGCTGCCTTCAGATGTCTTCTAAAAGTCAGATAGCTGTTTATTTCCTTGACATCTGGCGACAGGGCGTTCCACAGGGATGGCACCACTACCAAGAAGGCCCTCTGCCTGGTTCCCTGTAGCTTTGCTTCTCACAGTGAGGGAACCACCAGAAGGCCCTCGGTGCTGGACCTCAGTGTCTGGGCAGAACGATGGGGGTGGAGACGCTCCTTCAGGTATACCGGACTGAGGCCGTTTAGGGCTTTAAAGGTCAGCACCAACACTTTGAATTGTGCTCAGAAACATACTGGAGCCAATGAAGGTCTTTCATGACCGGTGTTATGTGGTTTCAGCGGCCACTCCCAGTCACCAGTCTAGCTGCCACATTCTGGATTAGTTGCAGTTTCTGGGTCACCTTCAAAGGTAGCCCCACGTGGAGCGCATTGCAGTAATCCAAGCGGGAGATAACTAGAGCATGCACCACTCTGGCGAGACAGTCTGCAGGCAGGTAGGGTCTCATCCTGCGTACCAGGTGGAGCTGGTAGACAGCTGCCCTGGACACAGAATTGACCTGCGCCTCCATGGACAGCTGTGAGTCCAAAATGACTCCCAGGCTGTGCACCTGGTCCTTCAGGGGCACAGTTACCCCATTCAGGAGCAACTGCCCGTATATGTTCTTTCTATAGGCCAGTAAGGGTTAGCAATGTGGTTTTAATATGCAAATGCAGAAACTCTCCGGAGATTATTTACCTCAGTGAATAATCCATACTGTGACTTGCAGGGATATTTTTTTTCCAATTTGCATTTGTAATTTGGACCCTCACATCCCATGTCTCCTATACGAATCCGACTCTCTTTCTTAAAGATCGTTGGGGGGCTGCCTCCCTCGGCCACCCACGACTCGAGAGCAGGAGGTGGAGAAATTGTGAGCCTCTGGCACAGATGCCATAGCATCTCATAGAACATTGCTGCTCAAACTTTCTGATATGGTACACTGGCAATTCTGCCCCCACCCTCTTGATATGCCAGGGACAGGTACCATCATTAGTCTGTGAAGCGTCCCACCCAACCTGGGCTGTGGATAAACTACAGTTCCCATGAGTCTTTGCGGGTGGGAAGGGAGCCATGACTGTTAATATGCTACAAATGTGCTTTAAATGTATGGTGTGGGTGTGACCCAAAATAAATGAGTAAACCTCCATTCATGTGGCTGAGGTCTAAAGCGGCCTTCTCAATACCGTTTTGTTCTGTCTCCTGCAGAAATATGTTTCCTTCCAACCTCATCGAGGCTTCATTCCAGCAGGTGAGCCCTTGATATAGTTCTCTTCCCAGCCCTTGCATGCAGATCAAGCCGTCCAGCCAGCCCAGGGGCAGCCTCTCTCTGCTCTCAGATCCTACTCATACGCACATTCAGAAGCTCTTGAGACCTCAGGATACGCTGACCCCAACCTGTCCACTTTCATATTTTTTATGATAATATTTATTAGAATTTTAGAAATAATAAAAGGTTACAAAATTTAAACATAAAAAATAGAGTAGAAAAAAGAAAAAAAAGGATACAAAAATACCAAAAACAAAACACACAAAAAGTGAAAAACAGTTAAGAAAAAGAAAAATCAGTATTTCATGTCTTATAGTTCATTTACTTGTTTCCTGACTTCCTCACACCTCCCCTTTTGTATTCCCGTTTAAAAATTCCTTTCAGCAAATCCTTACCCTCTATCATTTATCATTACTCAATATCTTAACCTATTATAACTATGTATTTTCAACCATTATCAATCCATATTTGCATATTCTTAATAATCTTTTTGCCAATACCACTTATTTTCCATTCCAACATCATTTTAACATTCATTAATTTTACAGTATTTCTGCAAGTAGTCTTTAAATTTCTTTCAATCCTCTTCCACCGACTCTTCTCCCTGGTCACGGATTCTGCCAGTCATTTCTGCCAGTTCAACCTGTCCACTTTCAAGGTTTCCAGAAATATATGGCCTGCTGGCCCAAGACATTTTGGCACCCGAGGCGGTTTCCAAAATAGTTCCTCCCAATGCCAGGGAAGGAGAAGGGGTGAGGGAATATCTACATCAGGAGCAAGGGGGAAAGAAATATCTATATTCGAATCTGCTGCCCCTGTGGATAATATTTATTTATTTATTTATACATACATACATACATACATACATACATACATACCCCTCCCATCTGGCTGAGTTTCCCCAGCCACTCTGGGCGGCTTCCTACAAAGTATTAAACACAGTGATTCATCAAATATTAAAAGCTTCCCTAAACAGGGCTGCCTTCAGATGTCTTCTAAAAGTCAGATAGTTGTTTATTTCCTTGATATCTGGTGGGAGGGGGTTCCACAGGGCAGGTGCCACTACCAAGAAGGCCCTCTGCCTGGTTCCCTGTACCTTGGCTTCTCGCAGCGAGGGAACCGCCAGAAGACCCTCGGCACTGGAGCCTGCCACCTTGAGGCACTTGCCTCACCTTGCCTCATAGGTGGGCTGGCCCTGTGTTTGTGAGATGCAAAGGTGTTCCCCTAACACGCATATTTTTGACAAGCCATCCCCCCCCCCTGGCATTCTTGCATGTTATTTCCACTAATATATGCACTTTAGTATATTCATGTTTGTAATTGACTGGAGAACTGTATTGCAAAATTCAGAGAATTTGTAGGATGGCTGTTGTTTCGGTTTGCATATCATTTCAGAAAGTGTGAATTTGGCTGATTAATCGGATTTCTCTCCTCCCCCCAGCAAAAAACACACAGGGCCCCTCCAGATATCTGTTTTATTGCACTTTCATGATAATTTCTGCTCATGGTGGTATAGTGGTGGCCCGCAAGACAGAAAACTCACTAGACGAAAGAGTTTTCCGTTTTGGAGGTGCTTCGCAAAACGAATTTCCTATGGGCTTGCTTCGCAAGACGACAATGTCTTGCGAGTTCCTGCGGGGTTTTTTTTCCTCCCCCCCTTTTTCTAAGCCGCTAAGCCGCTTATCAGCTGATCCGATAAGCTGATAAGCCGCTAAAAGCCGCTAATAGCGCTAATCCTCTAATCTGTCAATGGGCTTGCTTCGCAAGACGAAAAAACCGCTAGACGAAGAGAATCACAGAACGGATTCTTTTCGTCTTGCGAGGCACCACTGTATAGACAATCTCACTTGCACTGCCATTTCCCCTGCAAAAGTCCCAGGGCAGTCTGACTGCTTCCTCTGTAACTGATGCAAGTCCTGTAGTTTCCTTTTAAAGCCCTATAGCTTTCAATACCGCGAATGCTTCGATGGCGAGGGAGCAAATCCTTTGGGGGAGAGAGTGGTTGTTCTGCTTTTGTTGAGCTGTCCCACGAGAGCTTCCCTCCAGATCTCAATAACGGTGCATCACAGAACAACTAATAAAGCAAAAGGATGTGTGCTCAGTCCACAATCCATAACTGACCGCTAATGCACAATTTGCCTGTTGCAGAATGCACCCACAAGGGGGTGGGACCCTCTTAAGCTCTTTATTTCCCTCAGCGAGCCAGGAGGGTTGTGTTCTCACCCATCCATACCAGGTACAGTGGTACCCCGCAAGACGAATGCCTCGCAAGACAAAAAACTCGCTAGACGAAAGGGTTTTTTGTTTTTTGAGCTGCTTCGCAAGACGATTTTCCCTATGGGCTTGCTTCGCAAGATGGAAACGTCTTGCAAGTTTGTTTCCTTTTTCTTAACACCGTTAATACAGTTGCGACTTGACTTCGAGGAGCAACTCATAGAACGCGGTGTGGTAGCCTTTTTTGAGGTTTTTGGTGATTTTTGAAGCTTTTCCAAAACTTTCCCGACACCGTGCTTCGCAAGACGGAAAAAATCGCAAGGCGACAAAACTCGCGGAACGAATTACCGTATTTTTCGCCCCATAGGACGCACCGCCCCATAGGACGCACCTAATTTGGGGGGGGGATAAAGAAAAAAAAATTCCTCTCCCCAGGCACGGGGCAGGCGCGGGGGAAGCCCAAGCTTCCCCCGACCCCAGCCCCCAGAACAGCCTGCTATCTGCAAGCCTAGGGAGCCGCGCCAGTCTCCCCAGGCTTGCGGAGAGGTGCGCGAAGCCCGGGGGCGCTCTTCAGCGCGCACCAGGCTTCGGAATGCAGGCAGCTCTGCGCTACCCTCCGGAGCCCCGCGCGGCTTCGCGCCGGGATCGGGAAGGTGGCACAGAGCTGCAGGAAGCCCAGGAAAGCCTGCATTCGCCCCATAGGATGCACACACATTTCTCCTTCATTTTTGGAGGGGAAAAAGTGCGTCCTATAGGGCGAAAAATACGGTAATTTCGTCTTGTGAGGCACCACTGTACTATGAGCTGAAAAGACTCCATGGTCTCAGCAGCATGGGTAGCGCCAGTGAAAGGTGGAGGTGGACTGAGACCATCAGAGCTTGGATGGCCTCCAGTCAGGGATTCTTTAGCTGTGATTCCTCCATTGCAGGGGTTTGGACTAGATCAGGGACGTCCAACTTCCAAGAGACTGCGATCTGGTCCCCACGATCGACCGGTAGATGGCGATCGACCTGTTGGACAGCCCTGGACTAGATGACACTGCAGTTTTATGAAGCCTCAGTCACATCCACACTGGGGTGATTTCAACAATCTCCTCTGAATGAAACTTAGTTGAATACCACCCCGTACATTTAAAGCACGTGGCTTACCCAAAACCACCCTGGGAACTGTAGGTTGTTAAGGGTGCTGGGAATGGTAGTTTGATGAGGGGCAAATGACCATCCCCAGGACACTTTGGGGGGAAGCCACGAACTTTAAATATGTGGTGTGGATATAACCTACCTTATTGGCCTGAATATAAGCCGCCCCCACAAATAAACTGCACCTTTAAAATTGAGGGGGGGGGGACAATACCTGGGCTGCCTACTGGGGGGAGGGCTGCACAGCTATGCTGGTGGCGTAAGGTCGTGAATATAAGCCGCACTTTAACTTTTCACTGTCAGAATTTGGGGGGGAAAGGTGGCTTATATGAGGGCCAATACAGTATATGGCTTACATGACCCCTCTTTTTCTATTTTTTTTTAATTAAAGCTTGAAAAAACAAAAAAAAGACAGTGTGCAGAAATAAAACATCTGACATCAAGCACTTTTTAACATAAAGATTAAAAGAAAATAGGTAAAGAGGAAAGAAAAAGACAAAAACCTCTGGTTCTCTGTCTACCAGCTTTAAAAACTTACGGAAAATTCTTACTTCATAATAACATTCAGTTCTCCACTTTCCATAAACCAACCTTTCTTTTTTCAGTCTTCAAACCCTGACAACACAAGTTCGTTTTCCTTGTTGTGTGGGGAGTTTTCAGTTGTTAATAAATATCAACAGTGATTTTTCTCAAATTAAACATGTCAACTTTGCCATCTCAACTAAATCTATCGTTTTAATAACTGTTCTTCCATAGTAGGTAATTATAAGTCCTTCCATCTTTGTGCATATAACAGTCTTGTGGCTGTGATCAGATATTGCAGTAATTGTCCATATTCTTAGTTGTATATTCAGGAACCTCCAGCAGAGAAAGCTATGAGCCCTCCTTTTCTAAGATTTAAAACAAAGCAGCCCAACCCAAATTGTGTAAAAAAACCATTTCTCTAGGATCCACCCATCTTTCACTGCCATCTGACATTTTGCCTCTAGTACCGAACAGTTCTTCTGCCCGTGGTGAAGTCATCTGGGATCCCAAAGAAATCCACAAAGTCACTAAGTTTCATCTACTTTGTGCCGGATGCTGAGAACTCAGAAATCCAGAGGCCGGTGCTCCTTGAGATCACGCCAGCGCCAGAAATGACCTACCGGACCCTCCCTGGCAGCAATAACGAGATGAACGTGCTAGGAATAGTTATCTTCTCAGCCACAATCGGTATGCATATCAAATCCCAAGGTGGGGCGGGGGTACCCTCCAATGTGTGCAAACAGATGGATTTGGTGAAGTCAGGATTTGGAGACATCATTTTCTCTCTGCACAAAAAGGAATTATTTGGGTGGCTCAGGTTTTGGGGTTGCGTGCAGTATAGCACTAAGTTAAAGTAAGCTAAAGTACAAGGGGCACGGGTGGCGCTGTGGGTTAAACCACAGAGCCTAGGACTTGCCGATCAGAAGGTCAGCGGTTCGTATCCCCGTGACGGGGTGAGCTCCCATTTCTCGGTCCCTGCTCCTGCCAACCTAGCAGTTCGAAAGCACATCAAGTGCAAGTAGATAAATAGGTACCGCTCCGGCGGGAAGGTAAACGGCGTTTCCGTGCGCTGCTCTGGTTCGCCAGAAGTGGCTTAGTCCTGCTGGCCACATGACCTGGAAGCTGTACGCCGGCTCCCTCTGCCAATAAAGCGAGATGAACGCCGCAACCCCAGAGTCGGCCATGACTGGACCTAATGGTCAGGGGTCCCTTTACCTTTACCTTTAAAGTACACTTGCTCTGCTGGCAAAACGCTTTGTGCCAGAGGAACGTTGTCATGCAAGAGAATGCATAAGAAAGATGCTGGTAACTTGGTTGCACAATAGGTTGCACAATCTGTCGCCCAGTGAATTTCCACTAGTGCAACTGCTGTGCAAGATTCCTCTTGTGCACAGCATGAGAACTCACTTATCTACTAGCACAAAAGCCCTTTGTATTTCTAAGATGTCTTGATTTTAAGAAACAAAATTAAAAAATTCCTTCCAGTAGCACCTTAGAGACCAACTAAGTTTGTTATTGGTATGAGCTTTCATGTATCTGAAGAAGTGTACATACACACAAAAGCTCATCCCAAGAACAAACTTAGTTGGTCTCTAAGGTGCTACTGGAAGGAATTTGTTAATTTTGTTTCAACTACAGCCGACCAACACGGCTACCTACCTGTAACTTGATTTTAAGAAGGTTTTGTTAATGCACATTTCCCCCTGCCCCAAAGTCAACAATTTTATACATGCTCTCATTCATTAATAATGTAAAAAAGGGGAAGAAACAGCATCACAAGATTGATAGCGCATGTTAGCATAGATTTTCATCATGGTAATTCCTATTCCAGTAAGAGGCATTCAACAGTGGAATGGGCAACTTTGGAAGGTGGAGGACTCTCCTTCACTGGAGGTTTTTAAGCATAGAAGAAGAGTTTGGATTTGATATCCCGCTTTATCACTACCCAAAGGAGTCTCAAAGCAGCTAACATTCTCCTTTCCCTTCCTCCCCCACAACAAACACTCTGTGAGGTGAGTGGGGCTGAGAGACTTCAGAGAAGTGTGACTGGCCCAAGGTCACCCAGCAGCTGCAGGTGGAGGAGCGGGGAATCGAACCCGGTTCCCCAGATTACGAGACTACCGCTCTTAACCACTACACCACACTGGCTGGATGGCTGTCTGCCAGGGATTCTTTAGCTGTGATTTCTGCATTGCAGGGGGTTGGACTAGATAATCCTTGAGGTCCCTTCCAACTCTAAAGTTCTATGACTATGGAAGTAGCAAACTGAATTTAACATTCGCAAGTTGTCCTGTTACGATTGGTGCACAAAATATAAACATGCGTACAGTGGTCCCTTGGTTTTCAAACGCCTTGGGGACTCAAACAACTTGGAACCCAAACACTGCAAACCCGTAAGTGAGTGTTCCGCTTTGCGAACGTTTTTCAGAAGTCGAACGTGCTCCGTTTTGAGTGTTATGCTTCCGATTTGAGTGCCACGCTTCCATTTTGAGTGCTACGCTGAGATCTGTCTGTTTTTCCTACTTATTTTGCATTTTTGCTGCTCTTTTGTTTTCGTTTTTGTGACTGTGTGGAATCTAGTTCAGCTATTGATTGATTGATTGTGTGACTGCAGAACATTGTTTATTGCTTTCATTTTATGGATCAATGGTCTCATTAGATAGTAAAATTCATGTTAAATTGCTTTTTTAGGGGTTGTTTTTAAAAGTCCGGAACGGATTAATCCATTTTGCATTACTTTCTGTGGGAAATAATAATAATAAATAATAAAGTGTGCCTTGGTTTTGGAACACTTTGGTTTTGGAACAGACTTCTGGAACGGATTAAGTTTGAGAACCAAGTTACCACTGTACATGCTACTAAGCAGATAAAATTTCAAGCGCAATTAGAATTTTAAAAAACCCATACAATTTAAAACATGGGGCATGATTGTGGCGGTTGCTAAGAATTTTGCAGACTCTGCTGCCTGCAGCTTGATCTGCAAAGAGAAAAGTCATATAATAATTGACTGAATGCCCTGGCTGGAAATTAAACAAGAAAGGAACGTCCTGCCTTACACCCCTTGAAGACGAGATTATGCTTCTTATTATTTACTTTTCTTGATCACATTAGCACCCCACCTTCCCTTCAAAGAGCTCAAGGTAGTGCACTCTCTCCTTATATTATCCTCACAACAGCCCTGTGGGGCAGTTTAGGCTGGGAGACTGGCCAGCCTGAGAGTCACACATGAGTTTCATGTCTGGGGGGGGGGGGGATTTGAACCCTGGTCTCCCAGGTTCTAGTCCGACATGCAGACCACTACACCACACTGGCTCACACCAGTTGGTAAAGGACTCTGTCCAATGCCAGGCCTACTCAGAGTAGTCCTATTGAAGTTAACTGGGCATGGCTAAGTTGAGTTCATTCATTTCTGTCCTGAGTAGGGCTGGCACTGCTTACAACCCGCTGCAACTGCGAGTAAAGTTGGACACTGCATTGCACATTGTTATTACTATGCAAGTGGGACCTTCATTTATACACCAGCAACTGTTTGTCGGCAGGCCTCCTTTTGGGGAAGATGGGCGAGCGAGGGGCTCCTCTGGTGAACGTCTGCCAGTGCCTGAACGAGGCAGTAATGAAGATTGTGGCCATGGCAGTCTGGTAAGTCAAATGCCGCCCTGGTGGGCCATCAATTCAGGCAGAGATGGGGAAGCTTTTTGGCTTCATGGGCCAGGTCCTTTTGCGTCGCAAGTCCCCTCCCCCATGTGAAATGAAGACACTGGACATGTTATTTAAGGTTAATGGGCATAAAAGGCCACAACTTTATTGATTACAGAATTGGAAGGTATTGGCCTTAGGCATTGGCTCCTATCGACTACCCAGCATGGGGACCGGGAAGGGTTGTCCACAAGCCGTGGGAGTCCTGTTGAAGTACGCCAACTAGGATCCCAACGGGTGTCACCGCTCTGGGGCGTGCCGTAGGCCCTTACCTCCCTAGGTTTCGGACAAGGCAACGCCCCCCGGAGTCCTCTACCGGACTACCCTTTTCTTTTGGGGGAAGGTGATGGCGTTTCCTTCCCCCCTTTATTTGCATACCAATTGACCCCTGCCAATGCCTAACCGCCAACACCGAATAAGTTGTGATGTTTGCTACGAGGTAGGCGAAAAAACCAAAAGGCTTGAAGAGTGCCAACTTGGAAAAATTCCTACCAGGCCCCTTGCGGCGACCAACCGAAGTCCATAGAAAGGTCAAAGCTACCTAAAACCTAAAGGGTGGGTGGGAAGGGAAAAACCGCTCAGCTGGAAAGGGGCAAAGAGGGCGGTCCCCGGGCGTGCCTAGCCTTAAATAGGCTAGGCCACGCCTCCCCAGTCCGCCGATTGACGGGCCGGGTCGCCGACACGCCCGGGGATTCCCTAATCTCGCGGGGGCAAAGGCCAGCCCCCGCGTGGGATGTGGGAGGGATTTCTGCCCGCAACCCCCTCTCCTCCCAGGTCGGAAATGGCTTTCCAGGCTCAAGTTTGACAGGTACATGTGTGTCTTGCCTTTTTAGTTTCTAAAACCTGGTGGCAAGGCCTGCCTCTTCCTTTTACTGATGTGAGACACTTTGGGAGCCGATAACTGTCTGAAAAGCGAGATTATAATATTTATAGTTTGGTTTAACGGTCCTAAAAGACCTTCATTGGCTCCCAGTATGTTTCCAAGCACAATTCAAAGTGTTGGTGCTGACCTTTAAAGCCTTAAATGGCTTCGTTCCTCTATACCTAAAGAAACTTCTCCATCCTCATCGCTCAGCCTGGACACTGAGGTCCACTTCCAAGGGCCTTCTGGCGGTTCCCTTCCTGCAAGAAATGAAGTCACAGGGAACCAGGCAGAAGGCCTTCTTGGTAGTTGTGCTCACCCTATGGAATCCCCTCCTATCAGATGTCAGAGATAAATAACTATACAATCTTCTGTAGGCATCTGAAGGCAGACCAGTATCAGGAAGTTTTTAATGCGTTATGGTTTGTTGTATCTTGTATATTTGTTGGAAGCCACCCAGAGTGGCTGGGGCAAGCCAGTCAGATGGGCAGGGTACAAAAAACGATGATGATGTTGATGATGAAGTTCACTGCGTAAGTTTCAAAACTTCCGAAGTCGTTCCAGTTGCTGAGCAAATACAGTGGTACCTCAGGTTACAGATGCTTCAGGTTACAGACTCCACTAACCCAGAAATAGTACCTCGGGTTAAGAACTTTGCTTCAGGATGAGAACAGAAATCGTGCTCCGGCAGCACAGCAGTAGCGGGAGGCCCCATTAGCTAAAGTGGTGCTTCAGGTTAAGAACAGTTTCAGGATAAGAACGGACCTCCGGAACGAATTAAGCTCTTAATCCGAGGTACCACTGTAGAACATGAACTAAATTTGTTTCGGAGTACAGTAGAATGATTTCTAGCTCACATTCAAGCTCATTCCCTTACATTTTGCTTTGTTTACGCTGTAGGCTCTCTGGGCCTTTAAATTTAAATTGTTGGGGGAAATAAACGAAGCAGTTCACATTCCTCTGTGTGTGTGTTTTGATGCCCTCGCCATGGGCTCCACCGATCCTGAGCTTGCCCGTTTTGTGCTGCTGCAGGTATTTCCCATTCGGCATCGTCTTCTTGATAGCCGGGAAGATCTTGGAGATGGAAGACCCCTCCACGATTGGGAAGAAGCTTGGCCTCTATGCCATGACTGTCGTGACTGGCTTGGCCATCCATGGCCTCTGCTTCCTGCCTCTGCTGTTTGTGCTCATCACCAAGAAGAATCCTTTCTCCTTCATCCGGGGGATCCTCCAAGCCCTGCTCATTGCTCTGGCAACGTCGTCCAGGTAAGAAGTGCAGGAGACTCTTAAGGAGTAACGTGGTGTCAGGGCTGGTCAACAGGTCAACAACACAAATGGCAAATCCCCCGAGGCCAGTGAAGTTAAATCTTTATTCAAGGAAGCCAACCACAGAGCTCAGGCCTAGTGGTCTCAGCAACTCTTCCCAGGAGAAGCTGTTGCGTGGACTGAAGGTCCCCGCCTTCCCACCCCTCTCTCTAAGGCTTCTCCCCTCAAGGGTTTTCCCCATGCAGTCTCAACAGTGTCTGCACACAAATAACCTCAGTTCTGCTCTTTTCATTTCTCTGCATGTTCTGGGAGACCAGGGGGGGGGGGGAGCAGGTTGCTGCAGGAGGAGGAGATTCCCTGGGTTCTTCTTCCTGACCCTGAAATAATCCTTGGAACTGCAGTTTACCCCTTGCAGAGCTATCATTCCCAGCACCCTTTAAAAACTACAGTTCCCAGGATTCCTGGGGGGGACGGACACACGCCATGTGTGTGTGGTGTATGCACAGCTGGTTTTAAAAATCTGTTTGCCCCTTCTTGGGTGGGCGGCTTTGCGGATGGGCTCCGGGTCTCCTCTGTGAACCAGCCTATTGCAAGCCAGATCGTCCTCCTGCCAACAGATTTGCCAGCGGCAGTAGGGATCAGAGGGTGGGCGCAGAGCCAACTGACCAGCGCTTGGCCCCACGCCCAGTGCAAGGAAAAATCCCCAGCTTGCAGGGCCTTTCGGCCTCTCTCTCACTGAAAGGCGGTAAGCCTAGTCTTGGGTAAGCCTAGTCTTGGTTGGGGGAGGAGGGGATTGTAGCCTCCACCTGCTTCTCCATGGGTTAAAAGGATCCAGGAGTAAAGGATCCAGCAAAGTATTGGAAGACACAAGATCTACCCACTCTGGAAGAATAGCAGATGAAGGTGATAGACTACATGGGACTGGCTGAAATGACTGGCAGAATCCGAGACCAGGGGAAAGAGACGGCGGAAGAAGATTGGGAGAAATTTAAAATTTATCTTAAGAAATATTGCAAAATTAATGAGGGTTAAAATGTTGAGGTTATAGAAAGTAAGAGGTTACAGCTGAAAAAGATTAAGTAAAAGAAAACAAAAGGAAACAATTGGATAAAATTAAGGGGGAGGATTTGCTGAAACAAATTTGGAAATTGGAATGCAGAAAGGGGAGGTATGGGGAAGTCGGTGAAGTAAGGTTTAAGAAAAAAGAGGATTTGAAATTATACATGTTTTTTTGTTTTTGTGTGTGTATGTCTGTATTGTGTAATATGTGTGTTTTTATAATTTGTGAAAACTCAATAAATATTTATTTTTTAAAAAAAGGATCCAGGAGGAGTGGCTCCTTTCCGATGCCCAGACAGGGGCTAGGGCCATACTGCTCCTCCAACGGAGACCACCTGGAGGACACCTCTATTTGATGTAGGTCATAGGGCGTCCGTCCTCCCACTGGCTTCACCCTTAGTAACACTCCTAGCAGACGATCGGGAGTGACATACGCAGTTGCTTGCCACAACGCCTATGGCCAAACCTTCACAGCCGTAACCAATAACTTTGTGGCCTTATTTGATCCCAAACCAATATGCCTAGTGTTGTCTAGTTAGTTGCACCTTAGGGACCAGGGAGGTTCCCCACGGAAACACCTGTGTCTTGCTAACTAGCGTGGCTTTTCCCTCGCAGCTCAGCCACGCTGCCCATCACCCTGAAGTGTCTTTTAGAAAACAACGGGATTGACAGGCGGATAGCCAGGTTTGTCCTCCCGGTCGGGGCAACCATCAACATGGACGGGACTGCGCTTTATGAGGCAGTGGCAGCCATATTTATCGCGCAGGTCAACGAATATGACCTGGACTTTGGGCAGATCATAACCATCAGGTAAATCCATTTCCTTCTTTCATATCCCCCCTCTGGCCTTTGTAACTGAAGCAGATGCTAGAAAGAAAGAAAGAAAGAAAGAAAGAAAGAAAGAAAGAAAGAAAGAAAGAAAGAAAGAAAGTTTAGACATTGTGATTGAGACCATGCACTTTTCATGACAAGTGTCGAGAAAAGGCAAGAGTGTGGCTTTCTTGCCATACAGTGGTGTCTCACAAGACAAAATTAATTTGTTCTGCGAGTTTTTTCGTCTTGCGATTTTTTTCGTCTTGCGAACCACGGTTTCCCAAAGTCTTCAAAATCACCAAAGTCTTCAGAAACCTCAAAAAAGGCTACCACACCACGTGCTATGAGTTGCTCCTCGAAGTCACCCTGGGTATTAACGGTTTTAAGAAAAAGAAAACAAACTTGCAAGACGTTTTCGTTTTTTCCGTTTTTCGTCTTGCGAAGCAAGCCCATAGGGAAATTCGTCTTGCGAAGCAACTCAAAAAATGAAAAACTCTTTCGTCTTGCGCATTTTTCGTCTTGCGAGGTACCACTGTATTTGTTATGTTTTGCCAGTCTTCTTTATTTTATATGGTGATGAACCAGTGCTTAGAAAGTTCTTTTTTAAAAAAAGAAAACAGACCTAACTCAAGTTCATCCTTTCCAAAAATGAACTACGTTGTTCCTGTTAACAGTTCGTCCTTTTACAAAGCAAGATAGTTTAGTTCAAGTTAATCCAAATGAACTTTCTCAGGTTATAAAAAAATCCATCCTTGCCCCCTTCCCCCCCAAAAAAAATGTTCCAATGTGTAGTATAAAATAATAATGTTCCAGTGTGCAGTATAAAATATAGTTAGGTAGACTGAGAAAACATGAAATGTGAATGGCTTCGTTTATTTTCGCAATCTTTAAGCTTAAAAGCCCAAAGAATCTAAAGCAGAAAAAAACATATGTAAGAGGACTATGAAAACCTAAAAATGCACACACAATAGAATATGAATTGCTGATTCCCCACAACACTTACAATCTTGTTCTGAACTTCAACTAGAAATCATGTGAAGTTCTGCCAGAAGATGAACTTAATTCACCTTTAGTTTGCTTGGCAAAATTTGATGTGTCGATAAATGTTTAAACTGATGAACCTGTAGCCAGTTAAAACCAGGGTCCAGGCAGCTAGTGTTTGTTGATGGCTGTATTGCCCACCAGCATGCCTCTGAATCCTGGAGTTTGCAGATGGGAGACATTGTTTTTGGGCCTTACAAGCCGGGTGGCTACCGTGAGAACTGAATGCTGAATTTGCCTTTGCCCTGATGCAGCAGACCAGTTTTTATGGACCTTTCTAGTGGCTTAGGCCCAGGGCCAGCCCAAGAAAATTTTGGCACCTACGTCAGACCCCAAAATGGCATCCCCTCCCCTGCCACCCTGCCAGGGAAGAAGGGGTGAGGGAAGATCTACATCAGGAACAAGTAAGGGAAAGAAAGATTGACACCGGGAACTCCTGCCCCGGCAGATCCTGCCACCTGAGGCAGTCAACTAGCCTTGTCTCTTGGGTGGGCCGGCCCTGAATAACAATCTACATTGGGATCTGCTGCCCCTGAGGATTCTCCCGCCTGAGGCAGTCTCAGCTTGCCTCATGGCTGGGGTCGGCCCTGCTTAGGCCAGCTGCTGCCTTTCAGACTTAACTTCCCCCCAATGCCATCTGTAAAATGGGGGCAATGCTACTTGGCCGGTTCAGCTGTAAGGATAGCTGAGATGATGCAGAAAGCACTAAGTGGAAATCACCGGGGGCTACTGAAAGTTTCTGACCATTCGTCTATATCAGTGATGGCCAAACTCGGCCCTCCAGCTATTTTTGGGACTACAATTCCCACCATCCCTGACCACTGGTCCTGTTAGCTAGGGATGATGGGAGTTGTAGTCCCAAAACAGCTGGAGGGCCAGGTTTGGCCACCACCAGTCTATATGGCATCTGCAATGGTTGGGAAAGCCACCCTGTCCCCAAAGCAACAGCACTCTGCTTCTCCTCTTCTTGCAGCATCACGGCCACAGCGGCAAGCATCGGGGCAGCCGGGATCCCCCAGTCGGGCCTTGTTACCATGGTCATCGTGTTGACCTCTGTCGGCCTCCCCACGGAAGACATCACCCTGATCATCGCTGTCGACTGGGCCTTGTGAGTTGCTCTTTACCCCATTGGTGTGTCCAGTATATCGGAAGGAGCGTCTCCACCCCCATCGTTCTACCCAGACACTGAGGTCCAGCACTGAGGGCCTTCTGGCGGTTCCCTCGCCACGAGAAGCCAAGTTACAGGGAACCAGGCAGAGGGCCTTCTCAGTGGTGGCGCCCTCCCTGTGGAACGCCCTCCCACCAGATGTCAAAGAGAACAACAACTACCAGGCTTTTAGAAGACATCTGAAGGCAGCCCTGTTTCGGGAAGCTTTTAATGTTTAATGTATTATAGTATTTTAATATTCCTTTGGAAGCCGCCCAGAGTGGCTGTCAGGAAGTTCTTCCTAAGGTTTAGGTGGAATCTTCTTTCCTGTAGTTTGGATCCACTGCTCCGTGTCCGCTTCTCTGGAGCAGCAGAAAACAACCTTTCTCCCTCCTCGATGTGACATCCTTTTATATATTGGAACATGGCTATCATATCACCCCTTAACCTCCTCTTCTCCAGGCTAAACATGCCCAGCTCCCTTAGCCGTTCCTCATAAGGCATCGTTTCCAGGCCTTTGACCATTTTGGTTGCCCTCCTCTGGACACGTTCCAGTTGGTCAGTGTCCTTCTTGAACTGTGGTGCCCAGAACTGGACACAGTACTCCAGGTGAGGTCTGACCAGAGCAGAATACAGTGGCACTATTACTTTCCTTGATCTAGATGATCTAGATGTACCCAGTGTTAGTCCTACGGAGAGGAGACCCACTGGTATTAATGAGCACGATGGACTGCAGGCCATTGCTTGCAGTGGGTCTGCTCTGTGAATAGAACACACAGTCCCAGGAAGGGCTCAGATTTTCAGAACTAAAGGCAGTTGCAAGTTTGATCCCCATATGGGACAACTGCATATCCCTACATTGCAGGGAGTTGGACTAAATGATCTGCAGGGTCCCTTCCAACTCCACAATTCTGCGATTCTATGATCGCTCACCCATTTGGAAAACAGCTTCAGATGGAAAATTGCAGGTGGTCCTCTGTGAACAGGGGTAGGCAACCCTAAGGCCCAGGGGCCGGATGCGGCCCAATCGCCTTCTAAATCCGGCCCACGCACGGCCCGGGAATCAGCGTGTTTTTACATGTATAAATAAAAAAAATTCCTTCCAGTAGCACCTTAAAGACCAACTAAGTTAGTTCTTGGTATGAGCTTTCGTGTGCATGCACACATCTTCAGATACATGAATAGAATGTGTCCTTTTATTTAAAATGCATTTCTGGGTTATTTGTGGGGCATAGGAATTTGTTCATTTTTTCCCCCTTCAAAATATAGTCCGGTCCCCCACAAGGTCTGAGGGACAGTGGACCAGCCCCCTGCTGAAAAGGTTTGCTGACCCCTGTCTTTGAACATAAAGCGGGGTTGTCGGGCTGGCGTCCTGGTAAGATTGCAGAGGAGTCCATCTAAACCACCGCTCCCTAGCATATTTCTTGCTAATGTGAGATCTCTTACCAACAAGATGGACGAATTGAGGCTGCAGGCAGCAAAAAACAGCCTTGTAAAAGATTGCTGCGTTTTATTTGTCATTGAGACATGGCTTCAACCGTCCATACCAGACACAGCTATTCAGTTGGAAGGCTGTGCGGTACATCGTCATGACCGAGGCATGGACTTCGGAAAAACCAAAGGAGGGGGGCTGTGTGTATATGTGAACAAATGCTGGTCCAATAATTCGAAGACTGTGGGCAGTCACTGTTCACCGGATTTGGAATATGTGGCTGTTAAATGTAGACCAGTCTATCTCCCTAGGGAGTTCACAGCTGTTATGTTAACTGGTGTGTACGTGCCACCAGATGCCAATGCCAACTTGGCTTTGGGATGCCTGCAGGACCTTATCAGCAGCCAGCAAGACAAGTATCCTGAAGCTGTGCACATCATTGCGGGAGACTTCAACCATGTTGAACTTAAAACAGTGCTCCCAACGCTCTATCAGCATGTGAAATGTCCCACAAGAGGGGACAAGACACTGGATAAAGTTTATTCGAATGTAAATCACGGCTATAGGGCTTTACAGCTGCCACACTTGGGCCAGTCCGACCATATGTCTCTGTTCCTGGTACCAGCATATATCCCACTCAGGAAACGGGCTCCCACAATATTAAAATCTGTTAAAATCTGGCCTGAAGGTGCTATTCACCAGCTGCAGGACTGTTTTGAGAGAACCAATTGGGATATTTTCGATAGTTCAGACCTGGAGGAGCACACGGCGGCAGTTCTGTGCTATATCAATCACTGCACAGACACTGTCACAGTAAATAAATCCATCCGGTTTTACCCCAATCAGAAACCCTGGATGAATAGAGAGGTCCAGTGCCTGTTGCGGGAAAGGAACAGGGCTTTCAGGTCGTGCGAGGTGCAGCTTTACAGTGTAGCAAGAGCAAACTTGAGGAGGGGTATTCGACGGGCAAAATTGGACTATAGGCTGAGGATTGAGGATAATTTAAGGAGCAACAACACAAGACAGATGTGGCAGGGGATTCAGCATATTACCAACTACAAACCTAACCTTGGTGCTGTCGACGGTGACCCCTTGCTGGCAGAGGAGCTTAACCTCTTCTTTGCTCGCTTCGAGAAGGAGCCACCTGAGACGCCGGTATTACAGCCACCAGCCCATAGGGGCCCCTCATTCACGGTAGAGGAACATGAGGTGAGACAGGTTTTGAGGATGGCGAATCCGAGGAAGGCGGCTGGACCTGATGGCATCACTGGAAAGGTGTTGAAGGGCTGTGCGGATCAGCTGGCGAGGGTCTTTACTAAGATCTTCAATAAGTCCTTACACCAGTCTATTGTCCCACCCTGCCTGAAGTCGTCAACTATTGTCCCTCTGCCTAAAAAATCCACAATCAGTAGTTTGAATGACTATAGACCAGTTGCACTGACTCCAATCATCATGAAGTGTTTTGAGAAACTGGTGCGCCGTCACATTATCTCCTGTCTTCCATCAACTTTTGACAACTACCAGTTTGCATACAGAGCAAATAGATCCACAGAAGACGCCATCAATACCACTCTCCATGCTGCTCTGTCCCATCTGGAGCAGCCGGGGAGTTATGTGAGGCTGCTGTTTGTGGATTTTAGCTCTGCTTTTAACACTATCCTCCCCCATAGACTGGTGTCCAAGCTAGAGGCGATTGGACTCTCCAACTCCACCTGTCTCTGGGTTTTGGATTTTTTGTCAGAACGTTCCCAGAGGGTTAGAGTAGGGTCACACATGTCCACAGCCCTTAGCCTTAACACCGGCTCACCACAGGGTTGTGTGTTGAGTCCCCTGCTCTACACTATCTATACGTATGACTGTACAGCCATCTATTCCAGCAACAAAATCATCAAGTTTGCTGATGACACTACGGTGGTAGGGCTCATTTCAGGAGGGGATGAGTCCGCCTATCGGGACGAGGTGGAGCGGCTCTGTGTTTGGTGTGGAGAGAACAATCTGGCTCTTAATACGGCTAAGACCAAGGAATTGGTGGTGGATTACAGGGAAAAAAGGCGGACATTCAGCCCTTGTATATCAACGGGGAACGGGTGGAGAGGGTGGCGGAATTCAGGTTTTTGGGAGTAGCTATCGATCAGGGCATGACTTGGAGCGCACATACCACTGCTCTGGTGAAGAAGGCCCAGCAGAGAATTTATTTCCTCAGACTTTTAAAGAAGAACAATCTGAGTGAGAGACTGCTGGTGTCCTTCTACCGAGGCTCCATAGAGAGCATTCTTACATACTGTATTTGTGCTTGGTTCTCCAGTTGTACAGCTAGGGAGAGGAAGGTGCTCCAGAAGGTCATAACCACAGCCCAAAGGATTATTGGTCATCCTCTCCCATCTTTGGAAGAACTGTACGGTTCCCGTTGTCTTAGGAAAGCAAATAACATCCTGCAGGATTCATCTCACCCGGGACACTGTTTGTTTGCACTACTGCCTTCTGGCAGAAGATATAGAAACATCAAGTCAAAGACAAATAGACTGAAAAACAGTTTCTATCCAAGAGCTGTGGCCCTTTTGAATGCTGTAACTCGTTAGTGTGACCTGGGAGTTTGATGGGTGTGGTGTGGGTGTGGCTGGAATGTGGTTTGTTTGGTTGTTGTTGTTGTCTTGCTTTTGTTGTTTTAAGGGATGGCATCCAATTTCGTTGCACTTTGTGCAATGTTGCACTTGTGTAATGACAATAAAGAATCTATCTATCTATCTATCTATCTATCTATCTAAAGCTGTGGAGAAATGAGAAGGGCAGCCTGACTGACCATCTGAACCTCTTCTTTGAATTGGTTTCCAACCCCGTTCTGTTTGTCCCCCACATCATCTAGGGACCGGTTACGCACAATGACCAACGTCTTGGGAGATGCGCTGGCAGCAGGAATCATAGCCCACGTCTGTCGGAAAGATTTTGCTCCGAAACCAGGCAAAGTATGTGTGGGTGTCACTTGAGAAGCGGTTACAGTGGTACATCGGGTTACAAACATTTCAGGTTACAAACTCCGCTAACCCAGAAGTATAGTACCTCGGGTTAAGAACTTTGCCCCAGGATGAGAACAGAAATTGCATGCTGGCGGCAGCGGGAGGCCCCATTAGCTAAATAGATACCTCAGGTTAAGAATGGTTTCAGGTTAAGAACATACCTCCAGAACGACTTAAGTTCGTAACTAGAGGTACCACTGTACATCCAAACATATCAGAAAGTCAGTTAAGGAGTCGGGTGAGAGGGAGGGGTTAGGAAGGACAAATCGATCAGGTTTGTTTTTCAAAAATTCTCATTTTTTCCAATCTTAAACTCAGTTCTCCACATTTCCACAATAATTTGCGATTTGCTTAAAAAGTCCTCATGGCCGTTCGTCAGCTTCTTAGCGCAAAACATACTTTTAAAAAACAGGGTTTTGACTAATAAAAGTTTTTGCAGAATGATTTCCCCCAGTTTTGTATGATATTTTCACAAAGATGTGCATTTATATGCACGCGTTGCCTTTGTTTGTACATTTCTGTACCGATTACTTGGCTGAAGGAGTGCAGAATTTTAAAGGACGTCTGCATTTCGGTTTGCACATTGTTTCAAAAGAAAAAGATTTGGCTTGTACGCTTTAAAAACGTGGACTGAATTGAATTCAGAGCTGGTTCGTCTCAGCACCTGCATTTTGCTTCCCACTTCCCTACAGGATCCCGAGAGCAACGAAGAAAAACCAGCCTTGAGGGGGACGCCTGCCTCAAACGACCACGTGATGGAAGTGATCGGAGAGGTTTTAGCTGAGCAAAAAAACTACAACATCTGTCAGGTGTGATACCTGCAGCCCACCTGCTCCTGGGAAGGGAAGGCAGGTCAGTGCGAAGAAGGTGCCTGTTGCAGCGGCTTGACCCTCTGAGTGTCCCACCAGACAAGGGCCTCATCGCGCACAAACACAGCAGAGAGAGAGATGCACTGTGAAGAAGAAGCTCGGAACGACACAAAAGTGCCACGGCGTGAAGACCTCCTCTTGCACGGATAAGAGCATGAGAAAAGCCTGCTGTGCCAGGCTAGCTAGTCTCACAGCAGCCAGCCAGATGCCTGTGGGAAGCCAGCAAACAGGATTTCCTATTTCCCAGCCTCTTAGGAGAAGCCAGGGTTGAACCCGAGACCTTTGTGCATGCGAAGCAAGACGCTCTGCCGCTCAGCTTCGGACCTTCCCCTGCAGACGCCCAACTTAGAAGTCCGTCAGCAGGAAAGAAGTGCAGTAAGACTCCTTGCCCCCCACCCCACCTCAAAGCATTTGGCCTGGGACATGGGCCTCCCGTGAAGAAGATGTAAAAGGAGCCAAGTGGTCCATCTATTGCAGCAACCTTTTTTCACAGCAGCCAACCAGACGCCTGCGGGGAAATCCGCAAGTGGGATTCAAGCATGAGAACAACCGTCCCCTCCTGTGTTTTCCAACAACACTCATTCAAATTAGCATCTAGATCAAGGGAAGTAATAGTGCCACTGTATTCTGCTCTGGTCAGACCTCACCTGGAGTACTGTGTCCAGTTCTGGGCACCCCAGTTCAAGAAGGACACTGACAAACTGGAACGTGTCCAAAGGAGGGCAACCAAAATGGTCAAAGGCCTGGAAACGATGCCTTATGAGGAACGGCTAAGGGAGCTGGGCATGTTTAGCCTGGAGAAGAGGAGGTTAAGGGGTGATATGATAGCCATGTTCAAATATATAAAAGGATGTCACATAGAGGAGGGAGAACGGTTGTTTTCTGCTGCTCCAGAGAAGCGGACACAGAGCAATGTATCCAAACTACAAGAAAGAAGATTCCACCTAAACATTAGGAAGAACTTCCTGGCAGTAAGAGCTGGTTGACAGTGGAATTTGCTGCCAAGGAGTGTGGTGGAGTCTCCTACTTTGGAGGTCTTTAAGCAGAGGCTTGACAACCATATGTCAGGAGTGCTCTGATGATGTTTCCTGCTTGGCAGGGGGTTGGACTCGATGGCCCTTATGGTCTCTTCCAACTCTTCTATGATTCTATGAAAAGCATAGCCGCTTCCAAGTGTGGCAGCAGTAGCCTTAGATAGCCCTCTCCTCCATGAATTTCTCGAAATCCTCTTTTAAAGCCATAGAGGTTTTTGGCCATCGCTGCCTCCTATGACAGCAGGTTTCGTAGTTTAACGATGCACCCTTTAAAGGATAAAGGGTGTAAGGAAGCCTGTTTTGACAACTGCTGTCAGCTCTGCCCAGACACAAACAGACAGACAGCAGGATGGAATTTCCCCAAGTCACATCTTGCTAGCATCTCTAACTAGGCACTGTGGTCTAAACCACTGAGCCTCTTCGGCTTGCCAATCAGAAGGCTGGCGGTTCGAATCCCCACAACACGGTGAATTCCCATTGCTCCGTCCCTGTTCCTGCCAGCCTAGCAGTTCAAAAGCACATCAAAGTGCAAGTAGATAAATAGGTACTGCTCCCACGCAAAGGTAAACGGCGTTTCCGTGCGCTCTGGTTTCCGTCACGGTGTCCTGTTGCGCCAGAAGTGGTTTAGTCCTGCTGGCCGCATAACCCAGAAAGCTGTCTGCAGACAAACACCGGCTCCTTCAGCGTGAAAGCGAGATGAGCACTGCAACCCCATAGTCGCCTTTGACTGGACTTAACCGTCCAGGGGTCCTTTACCTTTTACTAGGTTATAATTTCTGTAGGATAAAAGAGACCAAGTACCATATTTTTCGCTCTATAAGACGCACCAGACCACAAGACGCACCTAGTTTTTGGAGGAGGAAAACAAGAAAAAAAAATATCTGAATCTCAGAAGCCAGAACAGCAAGAGGGATCGCTGCACAGTGAAAGCAGCAATCCCTCTTGCTGTTCTGGCTTCTGGGATAGCTGCGCAGCCTGCATTCGCTCCGTAAGACGCACACACATTTCCCCTTACTTTTTAGGAGGGAAAAAGTGAGTCTTATAGAGCAAAAAATACGGTACTTATCTAGCTAAGGAGGTTTGGAAGTCATATTGACTTTAAAAGGTTGCGGCTGCTATTATATAATGTAAGAGACTCAGGAAGCTCTCAGGGCCTTGTCTATTCCCCGTGTTCATGTTTTCTTTTTACTTGGAACTTTTAATTTTTAAGAAGTTAGATCTGAGCAAAACTGAGGGCCCCTTTGGGACACAGGGAGTAATCCAGAGCAGTTCATTGGCAAAAACGTCCAATACTTAGTGAGTCTATGGAATGAGCCAGTTGTGTGGCCCCCGCCCCCACCTGTGTAAGGAGATAAAAGGAAGAGTGAGAAAGCTGGGCTTTTGTTGCTTCGGGACAAAAATGTACATTAAAAACCTGCATGCGGGCCATGCAAAGGGAGAGGGGAATTGTACAAAGAAGCTTTTGAAACAAAATAAAATGTTTTTTTTTCAAATGTAGCAGTTGTCTTTATGGATCTGTTTTCTTCTAGAGAGATAAAACGTCTTCTCCCTGCTGAGCTGAGGTTTCTCACTTGGCTCTAAGGATTCTCCTCTGCTTGGACAACAAGGGGCAGAGTTTCCCAGAAGAACCCGAAAGGCTGGATGATTTCTATTGCGATATGTTTGCGGAGAGGGGGGGGCAGAGCGCCCTGTTTCAGAGGGGGCTAAGGATGCCAGGAGTCAAGAGTCCACTTACAGGATGGTCCAGAGAGCGAGGTCAGGTCATGTTGGTTTGGGTCAGTGAAGCCCAGTCACAGGCCAAGGTCATGCAAACGTGGAAATCAGGTTTCCAGCAAGGCATGTTGAAATTGTTCCGGCCGCTTTCCCCAGGACTAAAGACTTTTATCCAGGAGCCTGCTAAGCTAAGTACAGCTGGTTGGCCACCAGAGCTATCTGAGTTGTGTCTCCTCGCGAGGAAGCATCTCTTCGCAAGTAGCCCTTTATTCTTTTTTTATATATATAAAATATTTATTAAAGATTTTAAACGATTTAAACAATACAACACACTTCCCATTCACAATCCATAAAGGAAAAAACACACCATACAAAACATACAAAAAAATTCAAAAAAGACATAAAAAGACTTAAAAAAGAGAATGATTCAGTTTCTTAAATATTATTTCCATATCCGTTTCGTGACTCCCTCACATCTCCCTTTTCTGTGTTCCTGTTTACACAATCATGTTCAGCAATACTTTACCTTCTCTCAAAATTTGTTTTAAATTATACATTTCCACTATTATGTCTCCAATTTTACCCTTTGTTATCAAATATTTGAATATTTAAACTTAACATGATATTATTCAAATTTCATCTTTGTTCTTATAATTCAGTTATTTTCATGCTCCTTTCCGCTAGGTTACTAATGCCATGTTGTCTTTATATCCTGCATCATTCTAGCATTCATACAATTTACAATACTTTTGCAAATAGTCCTTAAATTTCTTCCAGTCCTCTTCCACTGTCTCTTCTCCCTGGTCTCGGATTCTGCCAGTCATTTCTGCCAATTCCATGTAGTCTATCAGTTGCATCTGCCATTCTTCCAGAGTGAAGTAGCCCTTTATTCTTGATGAGGCCCTGGCTTTCAGACGGGCGACTTTTCAGACAGGAAATCTGAGAATCATAGCTCGGCGAGAAGAATAAGGGGGTCTCCGAAGAACTCTTAGCGCCCTTAACAAACAACGTTTCCCAGGATTCCTTGCAGGAAGCCATGACTGCTCAGAGTGGTAGGATGTGCTTTCTAACGGTACGGCGCTGTGGGGTCTGAGTATGCAAACACAGGAGGTATGTTTTGGGGGGTTTTGTTTTGTTTTAAGAGGAGGGGCCAAATAGTTCAGGAGTGCCTGAAACCAAACTGGCGTCGAACTACCTTTCTTCATTGGTGGCTTGAACACACTGCAAAGACCACACGTTGCTTCCAACGTCTCACACACTCAAAACATTCACTGGAGTGTCCCCACACGCACATTCAGAAACCCATGCGCCTCCCCCAATCCCCCTTTTACCAAAACCAACCGGCAGCGCTTCACGACTTCGACCGGGGCCCAGCAGCACCTTTTACTGCTCCTGGGCGAAACCAAAACCAGTGGCACTTTTTCTACCCTACTGGCGGAGCTGATCAAACTCTCTTTGCTCCCACCTGTCCCTGTGGAGCCTAACTTTTTTCCTCGAGGTACCTTCTTTCAGCCGTTGCTTTTTCTCTGGTCCTTGCAGTGTCTCCACTCAGGAACGGGTGGCAATTCCTCCCACGAACTTGGCAGGATGTGCACTTGAACTGCTGACGCCGAAGCCAAGCTGTTCACCGCAGGGACGCCTTGAACCCACATCCCTTATCCTCGGGGAATGCTGTTTTTCCCGGCCAACGCACCAGGAAATGTAGCTTTATGAGGCTTTGTCCTCGGGTGGGAAAAATATTGCGCCCGGGAAAGGGAAGTGGGAGTCAACAGACACTCAAGGAATAGTTTCAGAGAAAAAGCTTTATTTCTACCATCCATGAACTGGTAGAAGGAGCAAGTGTGATAACTCACAAAAACATGCACGAGTTCACAGTCATGTGCACAGAGCATATATTCCCCTTCCAGTTCCCTCCCCTTTCTCCTCCCTCACGAGTCCTGCCTTGAGTTCCCCTGAGCATGAACAGAAAGCTCCTGTCTTGGCAGTGGCGTAGCGTGGGGGGTGCAGGGGGGGCCGACTGCACCGGGCGCAACATCTGGGGGTTAGGGTTAGGGGGCGCAAATCCACGGGTTAGGGGGCGCAAATTACTTGCCTTGCCCCGGGTGCTGACAACCCACGCTACGCCACTGTGTCTTGGGACTCTTCCCAGGAAAGGAGAATGAGAACAGTTCAGCATGTCCAAGATGTTGCAACTAGAATGAGATAAAAGTCAGTTCTCAGGCCTGCTCTGACAGAGTCTATTCATTAGCTTTTTGAAGCCTTCTCGTGCTGATAAAAGTAACGGTTTTGCCTTGCAACAGCAGAGCAAATGAGCAGATGCTTAGCTGCTGAGAAAATGATTTTGAGAAGCTTTGAGCCTGCTTTGGGGGGAGGTGACTTCGGGCCTAGGTGGGGTCACCTGTCCTCACCTCCTTCAGAAGAAGCCCCGGATAAAATGAAATGTGAGGTAAGAAAATATACAGTGGTGCCTCGCAAGACGAAAAGAATCCGTTCTGTGATTCTCTTCGTCTAGCGGTTTTTTCGTCTTGCGAAGCAAGCCCATTGAAGGATTAGCGCTATTAGCGGCTTATCTGCTGATCGGATCAGCTGATAAGCGGCTTAGCGGCCTAGAAAAAGGGGGGGAGGGGGGAAAAACCAGCAGGAACTCGTTACAGATAGGTAGCCGTGTTGGTCTGCCATAGTCAAAATAAAAAAATTCCTTCCAGTAGCACCTTAAAGACCAACTAAGTTAGTTCTTGGTATGAGCTTTCGTGTGCATGCACACTTCTTCTTATCTGAAGAAGTGTGCATGCACATGAAAGCTCATACCAAGAACTAACTTAGTTGGTCTTTAAGGTGCTACTGGAAGGAATTTTTTTATTTTGACAGCAGGAACTCGCAAGACATTGTCGTCTTGCGAAGCAAGCCCATAGGAGATTCGTTTTGCGAAGCACCTCCAAAACGGAAAACTCTTTCGTCTAGCGAGTTTTCCGTCTTGTGAGGCATTCGTCACCACTGTATTTGTTTATTGAAAACTGGCTCAAGAGTTGGATTGTAGAAGCTTCTCAGCTCTGATTCTGCAGTAGAAAAGAGTGTAACCAGGGATGGGTAACCTTGCTGCAATTCTGCAAAGGTGTACACAAAAGCTGGAGAATGCAGCCACAGAATTCGGCTCCCTAAGAATCTCAGGGTTCACTGGGGAGGGCACAGAATTCTGCCAGAAGCGGAAACGGACATTTCCGCAATTTGCACATTCTTCGGAGATCAGGAACGGAAATCACACAAGCTAATACAAGTGGTATTTTGCTCTTTTTAAATAATTTTTATTAAGTTTTCTATTTTGCAATTTAAAATATTCATTAAACAACCTTAAAATGTCAGTGACTTCCCCTCTTCTCTTTCCATGGTTCATTTTACATATCATAAATCCCTGCATTTTTACAGAAACCATACCATTCAGTATTCCATTATTATATCCATTAAAACTTATTTACACTGTTGAATTTATCTTAATGCTGCCAG
The DNA here is from genome assembly GCF_965113315.1 of Podarcis vaucheri. Taxonomy (NCBI): domain Eukaryota; kingdom Metazoa; phylum Chordata; class Lepidosauria; order Squamata; family Lacertidae; genus Podarcis; species Podarcis vaucheri. The sequence continues at coordinate 6,751,075 of NC_138756.1, read as the reverse complement.
CATTTTCAAGCGTACACAATTTCCCCCCATATATTCAATAAACTTTTCCCAATCTTCTCTAAACGTATGTTCTTCTTGTTCTCTTATTCTATATGTTAAGTCCGCAATCTGCACATATTATGTCAGCTTAAGTTGCCATTCTTTAGTTGGGACCTTGCTCGTTTTCCATTTTTGGGCTAACAAAACACGGGCCGCAGTAGTGGCATACAAAAATAGTCTTTTTTGACACCTGAGAATTTCCATCTGAATTATCCCCAACAAAAAGGACTCTGGGTTTTTTTTGGGGGGGGGAATGTACTTTTAAACATTTTTTTCCAATTCATTATAATTTTTCCCCCATACAAGTGGTATTTGCAATGATTTTTTTTTTTTTAGTCCACAAACATTACATAAATAATTATCTTCTGATGCTTCCCTTCCATTGAGATTAATTACACAATTCATTACATTACTTCCAGGCTACAGCAAACAGCGAAAGAAGGTGTGTGTTTTTCCAGAAGCTGAACTGTAGCAGAACAGGAACAGCACTGTTTGAGACGAACCCAGGACAGGACAGAAATCACTGCCTTTCCCTGCCCAACCGAGCTTTCATTTGGGAGTTTCTAGCCCTCGTGACTGCAAAGAAATATACTCGAAAACATGTGGGCAATGTCGGACAAAACCTCTAATTTTTTCCACCATCACCACATTAAGCAGTTGGTCCCTTACCTTTCCCGCCCCGACCTGGCCACAGTGATCCATGCGATGGTCACCTCCAGGCTTGACTACGGTAATTCGCTCTACCCTTGAAACTGTCTCAGAAACTCCAGCGGGTGCAGAATGCTGCAGCGAGGCTCCTTACAGAGTCTCTGCCATGGGAGCATATTCACCCAGTGCTTTACCAGTTGCACTGGCTCCCGGTGGAATACAGGGTCAGGTTTAAGGTGCTGGTTTTGACCTTTAAAGCCCTTTGTGGCTTAGGGCCCTTGTACTTACGGGACCGCCTCTCCTGGTGTGGCCCGCAGAGGACCTTCAGGTCCACGAACAACCATAGTTTAGAGGTCCCGGGCCCTAAGGATGTCAGACTATCCTCCACCAGGGCCTTCTCAGTGATGGCTCCGACCTGGTGGAATGCTCTGTCCCATGAGACCAGGGCCCTGCAGGATTTAACCTCCTTCCGCAGGGCCTGTAAGACAGAGCTATTCTGCCTGGCCTTTAATTTGAACTCAGCCTCATCTTTTATTCCCCTTCCTTCCCTCCCCCTCCCCTTTTATGAAGATTACCCACTCTGAGACCCCACAGCTCATTCTCCCCTGGTCTCCTCGCTGGCCCAAATAGGACTAATTTAGCCAGCTAGCCCTGGTGATCATCTAATGTTTATTGGGTGGATTTCCCCCCTAAATTGATTTTTGAATTCTGAATTTATTGTTATTCACGTTTTATACTGTATTTTATGCTGTTTTTCGTTGCATCAATGAAGTGTTTTAAATTTGTTGTTTGCCGCCCTGAGCCCGGTTTTCTGAACCGGGAAGGGCTGGGTATAAATAAAAAATTATTATTATTATTATTATTAAAGCAGAGGAGGAATTGCTGAGAGATGTCCAGTAGGCAGAGTAAGGATGGACTCAACAAACCTTTGACTAAGGCCTGCTGTTGACCGCAGATACTGGGGGGAAGGAGTTGGGCTTTTCTGAAGCTTACCACAGAGAGGGCAAGAAGAAAGCAAGCCACCCTCTTTACACTTTTCGCTTGCTCTCTTGCAAACAGCACCTCCATGCCTCCCCCCCTCCCTGCTCAGTGGGAAAGCAGCAGTTTGGTCCACACACATCCAGCCCTGTCCCACATCACCACCCCTTATTAAGCCCCCAAATGCCATACAAGGGAAAGCAGCGGGGAGAGAGGGTCACAACTCGTCGGCCTGCTCCAGGACCCCCTTGCTAGGCTGGCCAGAGTCTGCCCAGGCCGTTGCTGCCAAGCTGTGCCCGGCGTGTTCCCCGGGGCCTTCAAGTCCCTCCAAGTGCGAGTAGGCGACCTCGTGCAAAGGCTCGGTGCTGTTGCTCACCACGGCCTCTCCTGCGTCGTGGTGCCTTGACAAGACGTGGTGCCTTACGACCAGGTTTTTGAGGGTTTCATCCTGCTCCGTGTGGCCTTTGTGGGCGTATTGGGTCCAGAGGGGTTTCTCGGGCTCTTTGGAGCTCTGGTCGGTTTCCTTTGCCATGGGGTAGGCAACCCTGGAGGAAGCGTCGTTGTTGAGGGACCTGGAAAAAACTGGGAAGAGGGGGAGAAAGGCAAGGCATAAGCTCCATGAGGGGCACATGGGCTCGAATATTCAGCAGGGTTCAGAGATTGAGGGGTCTGCCTTTCAGAGAAGCATAGAATCGTATGATCTACTCCTGTGGCGTTCCAAAGCAAAGGAAGGATTAAAGGTAAAGGGACCCCTGACCATTAGGTCCAGTCATGGCCAACTCTGGGGTTGCAGTGCTCATCTCGCTTTATTGGCCGAGGGAGCCGGCGTACAGCTTCTGGGTATGTGGCCAGCAGGACTAAGCCGCTTCTGGCGAACCAGAGCAGCGCACGGAAACGCCGTTTACCTTCCAGCCAGAGTAGTACCTATTTATGTACTTGCACTTTGATGTGCTTTCGAACTGCTAGGTTAGCAGGAGCAGGGACCGAGCAACGGGAGCTCACCCCGTTGTGGGGATTCAAACCGCCGACCTTCTGATCGGCAGGTCCTAGGCTCTGTGGCCCTTAAGATCTATCTAAAGATTAACAAACTACATCAAAGAAGCTACCTACTATCTTTTATGGCTCAGGATGCCTGATGAAGCAACTGGCCTGTGTTTAGAGTGCTGACACGTGCCTCTCAGGCGTAGAAAATGGAACAGTAGAGAAATTGCCAGAAATGCAGAGGCTTGTGGGATTTGATGAGAAATTACTGTCAATGAATCGAACCCAGTCAACGCCATGTTTTCATAACGGACACAATGGCTTGATGCATATTTTATAATTCCTCATAGTAATCCCATCTGATCCCCACACTCTGGATATTTGCACTCCTGCAACCTCCAAGCCACTGCTATGTAGGAATCTCAACGAAAGCATCCCTGATAGATGGCCACCCAACCTCAGCTTAAAAACCTCCAAAGAAGGAGAGTCCATCACCTTCCAAGGGAGTCCATCGCCCTCCCAAACAGCTCTTCCCATCAGGAATGTGGCTATCCTGTCGCCTCTCAGTCTTCTGTTTCCCAGGCTAAACATACCTGACTCCCTCAACCATGCCTCATAAGGCTTGGTTTCCAATCCCTGTACAGTGGTGCCCCGCAAGACGAACGCCTCGCGAGACAAAAAACTCGCAAGACGAAAGGTTTTTTCATTTTCGAGTTGCTTCGCAAGACGAATTTCCCTATGGGCTTGCTTCGCAAAACGAAGCTTGCCCCGCAATCTCCGGGGACAGAGGGGAAGGTGCGCGGCCATTCCCCTCTGTCCCCGGACCCCTTTTGAACCAAGGGGCGGCAACGGGGAGAAGCGATCTTCTCCCCTCCGCCCCTTGCTTCAAAAGAGGGGACAGAGGGGAAGGCGCGCGGCCATTCCCCTCTGTCCCCAGACGGTCTCCATAGGAACGCATTGATTGATTTTCAATGCATTCCTATGGGAAACCGTGCTTCGCAAGACGAAAAACTCGCAAGAAGAAAAAACTTGCGGAACGAATAAATTTCGTCTTGCGAGGCACCACTGTATTACCGTATTTTTCGCTCTATAAGACGCACCCAATCATAAGACACATCTAGTTTTTAGAGGAGGAAAACAAGAAAGCAATGCAAAGCCTCTTGAGCGAAGAGGCAGGAACGCTCCCGCTGCGCTCAAGAAGCTTTGCGTGGCTATCCCTGAAGCTAGAACAGTGAGAGGGAGCGCTGCGCAGTGAAAGCAGAAATCCCTCTTGCTGTTCTGGCTTCTGGGATAGCTGCACAGCCTGCATTCACTCCATAAGACGCACACACCTTTCCCCTTACTTTTTAGGAGGGAAAAGGTGCGTCTCTTATAGCGAAATATATGGTGCATTGAACTAATCTGTAATCATTTGGAAAATGTATAAAGAAATACCGTATTTTTCGCTCTATAACACGCACCTGACCATAACACGCACGTAGTTTTTAGAGGAGGAAAATCCGTAGGCATGCCACCCGTAGGCATTCCCTCCATAACACACACAGACATTTCCCCTTACTTTTTAGAAGGAAAAAAGTGAGTGTTATGGTGCAAAAAATACGGTAATTGGCATACATCCCGGATTGGAATGGAGTCAGAGGAAGCTGCGCTGATAAAAAGACAGTTGGAAAAATATATACTAACGAAGCCGTATTCGACGGATGAAAGTACATGATGTTTGACATGATTGAGAATCGTGGACCCAGGGGCGGAGAATTACAAAGCGTCAAAATCGAGATGTGGAAAATAGGGAAACAACGAGGAGAGGCAGGAATGAGATGTGGAGATATGCTTCAGAGATCCAGACCGTGGGGAGCTCAAAAAAATTAATAATTATAATTTGGTCTTTTTTATTTTTTGTGTTTTAATTGGCGTATTATGATTGGATATATTAATTGGATGTTTTTTATTGGAAAATCAATAAAAATGATTTTTTAAAAAAGAAATAGTTGGCATAAGGCTTGGTCTCCAGGCCCTTGACCATCTTGGAACTTGAAATAATAATAATAATAATAATAATAATAATAATAATAATAATAATAATAATAATAATAAAAATACCACCTTGCCCATCTGGCTGAGTTTCCCACCCATCCTTTGCTGAAAAACCTCCAAATTAGATATGTTTGCCATTAAATATGTACTGAATCATTCTCTCCCCAATACCTAGCTACTGAACACAAAACAAGATGTTCTGTGCATCAAATATTCAGTACCTCTGGCAATTTACTGTGTGTATATGTGTGCTTGTCAGCCACTCATTTTCACCCAACCCATCGCTCACCTCTCACAGGTATGAAGTCTCCTTCCAACTCGGCTTTGTTGCGAGTGAAAGGTCTGATGGAGGGGAAGACGATCAGGGCAAAGGAAAGCAGCAGCACCTGAAAGGGGTGGGTGGGGGCAGAAAGTAGAGTCAGGTGTCTGTCTTAAAAGGTAAAGGACCCCTGGATGGTTAAGTCCAGTCGCAGACGACTCTCGGGTTGCAGAGCTCATCTCACTTTCAGGCCGAGGGAGACGGCGTTTGTCTGCAGACAGCTTTCCGGGTCATGTGGCCAGCAGGACTAAACTGCTTCTGGCGCAATGGGACACCGTGACGGAAACCACAGCACACATAAACACCATTTACCTTCCCGCCAGAGCGGTACCTATTTATCTACTTGCACTGGCGTGCTTTCAGACTGCTAGGTTGGCAGGAGCTGGGACCGAGCAACGGGAGCTCACCCCGTGTGGGGATTCAAACCGCCGACCTTCTGATCGGCAAGCCCAACAGGCCCAGTGGTTTAGTCTTAGCCTTAGTTGTGCCCATTAACTTCCACAGGCCCACTCTTGAGTAGGACTTGGAGCCCAGCAACCTCTGAAGGGCCACGGCGTCTCTCTCCATCATTGGCCCGGGCTGCTCAGGCTCATTCAAGCCTAGATTCATCCCAAAACCTCTCTTGAAAAGAGGCAGCGGGGAGGGGGAATAGACCAGCTTCTTCCACACCCACATGACCCCCCCACACACACACACACTACCACGTACCGCAACACAAGTGCCTGTTTGGGCTGCCTTGCCGCTTGACTGCATCACCAGTCCCTGGAGTTTCTTCAGTTGCTGCAGGAGGGACCTGGGAAGAAATTAGGTGGTGTTATGTACTGAGTGGAATAGGATCCAAATTGCAGCAGTCTGATTGGTCCTAGAACAATAGGATCCAGAAGGCAGCAGTCTGATTGGTCCGCAGGAGCCACCCAATCCGACTCTAGGTGGAAGTGAATCCGCAACCTGATTGGCCTACAGGAGAATCCTGGAACTAGCCAATCACGTGGGGCCCGTTGTGTAAATAATGTATATAAAGCAGACATTTCGGGGGAACTTCCATTCCTCACTACTATGAGGTGAGTAAAGAGCATGAAATCCACACTCTACTCCAAGTACAGTGGTGCCTCGCAAGACGAAAAGAATCCGTTCTGTGATTCTCTTCGTCTAGCGGTTTTTTCGTCTTGCAAAGCAAGCCCATTGACGGATTAGTGGATTAGCGCTATTAGCGGCTTTTAGCGGCTTATCTGCTGATCGGATCAGCTGATAAGCGGCTTAGCGGCTTAGAAAAAGGGGGGAAAGGGGAAAAAAACCCCGCAGGAACTCGCAAGACATTTCCGTCTTGCGAAGCAAGCCCATAGGAGATTCGTTTTGCGAAGCACCTCCAAAACGGAAAACTCTTTCGTCTAGCGAGTTTTCCGTCTTGCGAGGCATTCGTCTTGCGGGGCACCACTGTATATTTCAGGTGGATAACCAGGGATGGGCGCGTTTCTGTCCATTTTGGGGTCCTCGCATTTCTATTCTTAAATTCAGTCCTCCACACGTCCTACATCTGCGCAGGTATAGATGTCTCGTGGTTGCTCCTCATCCGCCACCACCAGCAGCAGCCCCGCGCGCGCGAGTAATTGCTTCCCGGTTAAAAAACAAAAGGAAAAAAACACCACTATGGAAGCAGGAAACGACTTACAAGTTCTGCTTCTCCAAGTGAACGACTTTCCTTTGCAGCTCCTGGTTCTGAGCCGTGCAGGCGGACATCCTGGAAGATGGCAAAACGGGTGAGTAGTGTTGTAAACAAAAATATGCCCTTTCCCCTTATGGGGTATCCAAGAGCCCATATAGAGTCCTTACATAGGTTCCCTATTGGAAGGAGAAAATAACAGAGGCCAAGCAGAGAATATTGAGAAGCAAAGCAGCTAGTAATTATTGATCTGTTGCAACAGGGTGCTCCCCTCACATGCAGGAGAGAGGAGGGACCTAGAAAAATGGTGTGCAAGGCCTTATAAAGACTTTTGAAATTTCCACCCTGTAGATCAAGACCACCCCCAGAAACATCATACATACATCACAGAAGGGGTGTAAGACAGAAAATTTGCATGTTGTTTTCCTCCTGTTGCTGTTTATCTCCTGTCTGGCAGGTTACTTGATTGGATTGCCTGGGGAGCCTGGCCAGTCTTTTGTAGTGATAAATACTCACTTCCTGGGCCAGGCCACAGGCTCACACCCTATTCAAACACAGACATACCCTTAAGGCAGGATTTGTGAAGGAAAAGACAATGGGGAGGCTTTTCCACTTTGACCTTGCAGAGAAAACATTGGCTCAGTTTAGGAACCAAAATGGTTCCAGGTTGGTCTTCCTGTGCTGATCTATGTATGTGCTTGGTTGGTACACTTATCAACATTACCATATATCTAAGACCATAAAATTCCTATCACAGTAGGAAAGGATAGCAAGAAGCTCAGCCACCCCTTAAAAGTTTCTTAAAACTTAAAACACCCTGGTGGTTATCACCAATTGAAGCTTCATTACTCAAACTGCTTGGCAAAAAGGGGAAGCGGCCTACATATAAAGACTTGCTGAGGATTCAAGAAGGGAAATGGGAATTAAAATATTATGAGGAAATTAAAGATCATTTTCAGAGTTGGTTACACTGCAGACAATTGCATGAGATGCATAAGGACGATAACAAGAAAGGGTTCGGTTATATAACTTCCAGATTTCAAAAGAAAGTTAGAAGCAGTGGTGAAGCTGCTGAAGAAAGCATATTCTGCTAGAACAGGAAGCAAAAGACGAGGAGGTCAAATAGGTCATGATCAAATGGGCACAAGATATAGGACATAATATACAATTTGAGGACTGGGGGAAATTGTGGAAAGTAGATCTGAAATTTACAGATTGTTCTCTTTTGAAAGAAAAGTATATGAAAATGATGTACAGATGGTATATCTCACCATTACAAATAGCAAAAATGTACAAAACCGGGTCAAACATATGTTGGAAATGTAAAGAAAAAGAAGGCTGAGAAAACGAGGTGGCAAGATCTATGCACTAGGAGCAGAGAGAATGGAGCGTGCAGCTTCCATTGGTGCCAGCAGCAGATTCCTTTTCCAATGCAAGTGACAACTTTGCAGAGCTTGTGCATGCACAGAAGAGCTAAATCGCGTTTTGCGCATGCACAGAAGTGCCGAATCGCAACCCGCGCGTGCACGAGTGTCCACTGTTTTTTTGGGGGGGAGAAAGAAATTTAAGAAACTGCAGAAAGAGGGGGAAGGAAGTCAAATTTTAGGATGTCAGATTGATTGTAAAACTAACGAAATGTATAAATTTGAAAAGTATAAATCAAACTGAACTGAACACTAAACTCAAAATTTTCAACTTTCACATCTACTTTCCCACTTCTTTATCAGACTATGAATAAATTCTGCAGGAAGAGGGCGCAGAAAGATGACTTACCGGCTCTCCAGTCCGTCAATATACTCTTTCTTCTTCTTCCGACTTTCCTGCGCCGACTGCTTGTTTCGGATCTTTCGGCGAATCTTCTTGAGGACTCTCTCCTCATACTGCAAGGTGCAAAGGAAACAGCTTAACAGCTGGATTCTAGTCATGGGTTTCCGCCCCGTCACAGCACGAAGGGCGCCAAAGTCCAGTCCTTCCTCTCTTACACTTCTGCTGCATTTTAACCCTTTCAGATCTTCTGGTTTGAGAAGGTGGGTTAACCACACACGCACACACACCCACTATCAAACGAAGATCCCTCTAATCCAGGATTATTCAACCTTTTTATACCTACCACCCACTAATGCATCTTTCTTGATGGTGAAAGTTCCTTACCGCCCACCAGTGCTCGATGGAAGGAGGATTTAGCTTGTGCCGTAGAACCCCACACCGCCCACCTAGAATCCTGAAACGCCCACTAGTGGGCGGTAGGGACCAGGTTGACAACCCCTGCTCTAAGCACCGCCTGCCTCCTGGTTGCATAGCGACCCCCTCAATGTCATCTATCTCCTCCCCTCCCTCTGCTTGTGAGCTTTCCGAGTCTGGGAACTCTTGGTGAATAGGGGCCGAACTAGCCCATCCTGCTCTGGCTGTGGCTGCAATTCCTCGTCTCCAGAATCTCCCTTTGTACAGGCATTCCTTCACTCCAGAGTCGGACTCTTCCCAGGCGTTCGATTCAGCCACATCCCTGACATCAGGTGATGCAGGCAGGTGGGACGAGGAGTGCCTCTGGTCGGGATGGCAGCTGTAGAGGTGCCCCCATATATATATATTTTGTGCCCATGGCAACTGCCTTGGTAGCCCCCCTTGTCAGGAATGCATGCAGGAGCCAGGCCCTGTGACCAATAGGACCTTGCAGGACTGGGGCCTTCCTAAGTTTGTTCTGGAGAGGCAAGGTGCGGCCGCACAGGTGAGGTCGATTGGTTACTCACAGCACCTGGTGGCAAGAGCTGGCAAGGGATATAAGGTCGGCAACACGTTCCCTGCCTTGCTGCGTTTGGCTCCTTGACTCCTTGCTCCTTGGACCCCTGACTTTGTGACTTCTTGATTCTCGGACCCTTGATTTCGTGACTCCTTGCTTCCTGACCCTCAGACCCCTGACTTCCTGACTCCTGGACCCCCGTTCCTGCTCCCTCCCCGCCATCTTGCCCCCGGCCCTGACGTCCCCTGCAGGGACTTCGATCGCCCGTGAACCGGACCGTGGCACCCCCACTACGCCCCTGGGCCAATGGCCCATCTAAGCCACCATCCTGTCCTCACAGTGGCTGCCCAGACGCCTGTGCGAATCCTGAAAGCACAAGAACCCTTTGTCCTCCTGCAGTTTCCAGAATCTGGGGCATTCTCATTGAGGTATCTGGTTGGCCAATGCAGGAAGAGGATGATGATGATGGACCCTTTGGCCTGGTGAAGCACTCACCTTGGTGAGAGGCAGTTGGGTGGGTAGAGTCACTCCTTCCTTGGCCAATAGCTTCTTCTCATCCTCGGTCAGGACCAGTTCCTGGCAGGTCCCGGGGGTTTGTCTCAACAGCGATGGGTTCATGCCTTGTTGGTGCTGCGACATGAGAATAATAATAATAATAATAATAATAAATTTTATTTATATCCCGCCCTCCCCAGCCGAAGCCGGGCTCAGGGCGGCTAACAACAATCAAATAATCAAACAGTCAAATAGCCACACAATCTAAAAATATTTCATTATAAGAATTAATTAAATCAAATTGATGGCAACCAATTAAGCAAAATTCTGTGCAGGTTGCCAGAGGAGGGAGTCAGGCTGCGCCCTGACCAAAGGCCTGGCGGGACAACTCTGTCTTGCAGGCCCTGCGGAAAGATGTCAGGTCCCGCAGGGCCCTTGTCTCTTGTGACAGAGCGTTCCACCAGGTTGGAGCCGCAGCCGAGAAGGCCCTGGCTCTAGTTGAGGCCAGCCTAACCTCTCTGAGGCCTGGGACCTGGAGGATGTTATTATTTGCAGACCGTAGGTTTCTCTGTGGGGCATACCAGGAGAGGCGGTCCCGTAGATACGAGGGTCCTAGGCCACATAGGGCTTTAAAGGTTAAAACCAGCACCTTAAACCTGATCCTGTACTCCACCGGGAGCCAGTGTGAAAGGGGCACATTAATCAAAGCTGAAGACGGCCGCTTACTAGGTTCTTCAACAGAAGACAATACATGTATAGTGGCACCTCGGGATGCGAACGGGATCCGTTCTGGAGCCCCGTTCGCATCCCGAACGGAACTGTTATGTACTGAGTTGAATAGGATCCAGAATGCAGCAGTCTGATTGGTCCTAGAACAATAGGACCCAGAATGCAGCAGTTTGATTGGTCCTAGAACAATAGGATCCAGAATGCAGCAGCCTGATTGGTCCTAGAACAATAGGATCCAGAATGCAGCAGCCTGATTGGTCCTAGAACAATAGGATCCAGAATGCAGCAGCCTGATTGGTCCTAGAACAATAAGATCCAGAATGCAGCAGTCTGATTGGTCCTAGAACAATAAGATCCAGAATGCAGCAGTCTGATTGGTCCTAGAACTATAGGATTCAGAATGCAGCAGTCTGATTGGTCCTAGAACAATAGGATCCAGAATGCAGCAGTCTGATTGGTCCTAGAACAATAGGACCCAGAATGCAGCAGTCTGATTGGTCCTAGAACAATAGGATACAGAATGCAGCAGTCTGATTGGTCCTAGAACAATAGGATTCAGAATGCAGCAGTCTGATTGGTCCTAGAACAATAGGATCCAAAAGGCAGCAGTCTGATTGGTCCTAGAACAATGCAGCAGTATGATTGGTCTGCAGGAGCCACCCAATCCAGCTCCAGATGGAAGTGAATCCACAACCTGATTGGCCTACAGGAGAATTCTGGAATTAGCCAATCGCGTGCAGCCCATTGTGTAAATAATGTATATACAGCAGATACTTTGAGGGGACATTCATTCCTCCTCACCACTATGAGCTGAATAAAGAGCATGAAATCCACTCTCAACTCTGAGTATATTTCAGAATCGCAAAACGCGTTGGGGCGTGCACGGGTTGCGTTTCACCGCTTCCGCACATGCGCGTGACGTCATTCTGAGCGTCCGTGCATGCGCGAGTGGCGAAACCTGAAAGTAACGCGCTCCGTTACCTCAGGGTTGCCGCGGAGCACAACTCGAATGCGCTCAACCCGAAGCACATTCAACTCGAGGTATGACTGTACTGTAAAAGCAAACCAGGATTTCTTGGAAGCCTTCTGACAGCTTTAGCCTGATTATAATAATAATATAATAATAATTTATTATTTATACCCCGCCCATCTGGCTGGGTTTCCCCGGCCCCTCAGGGCGGCTTCCAATCGAATATTAAAAACAATACAATGTCAGACATTAAAAACTTCCCTAAAGAGGGCTGCCTTCAGTTGTCTTTTAAAAGTAAAATAGTTGTTTACTGCCTTGACATCTGCTGGGAGGGCGGTCCACAGGGCGGGCGCCACCACCAAGAAGGCCCTCTGCCTGGTTCCCTGTAACCTCACTTGTCACAACGAGGGAACCACCAGAAGGCCCTCGGCGCTGGACCTCAGTGTCCGGGCTGGACGATGGGGACGGAGACGCTCCTTCAGGTATACAGGACCGAGGCTGTTTAAGGCTTTAAAGGTCAGCACCATTGAGAGTCTCACCATCTCACAGCTGTTTGACAGCAAAAGGTCCTTTATGGTCAGCGTGCACGAATTCAGCTGGGGGGCGGCTTGCTCCTGCCTCTCCTCCGGGTAAAATCCTGCCTCCCACATATCTGCAAAAGAGGAAAGAAAATGCTCAGAGCTGCTGCATTTAAAAAAAAACAGGGAGGGGTGCATATAAGAAGCTTTTGGCATTAGAGTATCACAATGTGGGATCTTTGGAATTTTTTAAAAATTAATTAATTAATTATATTCCCGCCCCCCAACCAAATAATCGTATATACAACAACTCTGGGGAAGGGCTTGAACAGGCCCCACCCCCAAAAAAATGTTTTTGGCATCATGGTATCACAGCGGGTGGCTTATGAGAGTACAGTGGTTCCCTGGGTTACATACGCTTCAGGTTACAGACGCCGCTAACCCAGAAATAGTACCTCGGGTTAAGAACTTTGCTTCAGGATGAGAACAGAAATCGCGCAGTGGCGGCGCAGGGGCAGCAGGAGGCTCCATTAGCTAAAGTGGTGCTTCAGGTTAAGAACAGTTTCAGGTTAAGAACGGACCTCCGGAACGAATTAAGTACTTAACCCGAGGTACCACTGTAATTGGAGGGGGGTTAAAATGTTTTTAGAGAAAATGAAAATGGTAAAAAATAATAATAATCAGGGAGCAAGCAGTTCGGCAGGAGATCAATAGGAAAAACAGATTTATTTTTTTCAAAGTGCATTAAGATTATTTTTAAATGACCAGTTTTGGGAGGAGAGGCCACAGGTGAGCTATCCGTGTTCAGCATACATAACTCTTATGCTTCCCGCTGCTCCAGAGGGGTGGGACTCAAAACGATGGGTTCAAATACTAGAAAGCAGATTCGGACTAAACATTAGGAAGAACTTTCTGACGGTAAGAGCTGTTTGACGGTGGGCTGGGATGCTTCGGAAAGTGGTTGACGGGAGGTTTTTAAGCGGAGGTTGGGTGGCCATCAGGGACGCGGGTGGCGCTGTGGGTTAAACCACAGAGTCTAGTACTTGATGATCAGAAGGTCAGCGGTTCGAATCCCCGTGACGGGGGTGAGCTCCCATTGCTCGGTCCCTCCTCCTGCCAACCTAGCAGTTCGAAAGCACACCAGTGCAAGTAGATAAATAGGTACCACTCCGGCGGGAAGGTAAACGGTGTTTCCGTGCGCTGCTCTGGTTCGCCAGAAGCGGCTTAGTCATGCTGGCCACATGACCCGGAAGCTGTACACCGGCTCCCTCGGCCAATAAAGCGAGATGAGCACCGCAACCCCAGAGTCAGTCACGACTGGACCTAAGGGTCAGGGGTCCCTTTACCTTTACTGGTTTACTGATTCTTTAGCTGTAATCCCTGCCTTGTAGCGGGATGGACTAGATGACCCTCAGGGATCCCTTCCGACCCTACAATTCTCTGATCCTAAGCAATGCGCTTAGCACCAGGTCCTGGAGACCGAGGGCACTGCCCTGGCTGTCCTCGCATTTGGTGTGGGATTCAATCACATACTGACAAGATTCAGGTGATGCAATTAAAATTGGCTGGCAGGTCTTGGAGGAACCTTCTCCCTCGAAAGGTCAGAGTTTTTAGAGATAAGGGAAGTGACAGGGCCAGGGCAGCAGCTGCTCTGATGCAAAATGGCCATGTAATCTCCCTGCAAACAAATCAGGAGAAATAAGCCCTCTGGAAGCCCCTGCAATGTCCACTTTCCCTTCTGTTTTTCTTTCTGTTTGCTCTGGTGCATTTTGCACAAAGACGAAAACAAGGTAAAAAAAGACAAGTTCGCAGGGTACCCCTCATAGAATCCTAGAGTTGGAAGAGACCACAAGGGCCATCGAGTCCAACCCCCTGCCAAGCAGGAAACGCCATCAGAGCACTCCTGACATATGGTTGTCAAGCCTCTGCTTAAAGACCTCCAAAGTAGGAGACTCCACCACACTCCTTGGCAGCAAATTCCACTGTCGAACAGCTCTTACTGGCAGGAAGTTCTTCCTAATGTTTAGGTGGAATCTTCTTTCTTGTAGTTTGGATCCATTGCTCCGTGTCCGCTTCTCTGGAGCAGCAGAAAACAACCTTTCTCCCTCCTCTATGTGACATCCTTTTATATATTTGAACATGGCTATCATATCACCCCTTAACCTCCTCTTCTCCAGGCTAAACATGCCCAGCTCTCTTAGCCGTTCCTCATAAGGCATCGTTTCCAGGCCTTTGACCACTTCTGGAGCAACAGGACGGAAATCAGAGCACACGGAAGCACCGTTTACGTTCCTGCCACAGCGGTACCTATTTATCTACTTGCGCTGGTGTGCTTTCGAACTGCTAGGTTGGCAGGAGCTGGGACAGAGCAACGGGAGCTCACCCCGTCGCGGGGATTTGAACCGCCGACCTTCTGATCGGCAAGCCCAAGAGGCTCAGTGGTTCAGACCACAGCGCCACCTCCTACTCTAAGCAAGGAACAATCGGGACAAAATAAATAAGCAAGGTTTTTGATTGACCATAAGGAAATTGAATAAACAAGGTTTGGAGGAGGAGGAGGGAGAAGACGTTTGATTAGTTAGATCTGCAACAATTTTTTTACAATCACGCGATTTGTTATGAAAGAAATAATTCAACGAAACTGATGCAGCTGATCCAGCGATACCAACATTCCAATGACCACTCCCACATCAAATGGGGGTGCCTTTTGCGTGGTCGTGCGCAGCCCCCCAGATCCCAGTGCGACTCCTGGTAATTTGGGCTGGCTTCATCCTCCCCAGGCTGGATACCTGGAGGTCTCTGCCTACCTCAGCTAATCGCCCAATCCCGCCTGAGGAGGCGTTGCCAGGGGATTGGCCAGGTAAGCAGAGGGACCGTCCTGCCCACACAAGAGAAGGTGAATCTTACCTGCAAAGTGGCAGTCGGCTCCAGAGCTTCTCCCACCCTCCCCTCCCTCAGTTAAAGGCTTTTTTTGCAGGTTAGCCTCTTCTCCACAAGTATGCAGACGCTGCAACATCAGGGTCAGGGCCGGAAATGAATTTTGCTGCATTGGCAGGTTTTGCCTTTCCCGTAGCAAAACGTCACAACTTTGGCGGTTTCAGGCCTTGGGCGGAATCGTTTAGTCTATCTTCCTAAATGGGGGGGGGCGTGAAGCGGTGACCCATGCCCCCCTTGCGGCGGTGATACCAGGGTTCCCCATTAAAGGGGTCTTGAGGGGAGGCATTGGCCATACGCCGAGAGGTTGTCATTGCTCTCCTCTGCGGCGGCGGCGTAACGGGAGACGGGCTCTCTCTGCTTGAACATATGTTCTCCAGAGCCAGCCCAATCCCCACACATTCTGGATAACCCTGAAGTCTCCCAGATCCCCGGCTGGAAGGATAAACGCCCAGTGCCTAAGCCAAGGTCTCCCTACATCTGAAACTTAATAAAATTGTGGCCAATTTTAATCCCGTAGCATGTTGTCTTGTCATTACAGTGGTGCCTCGCAAGACGGAAAGAATCCGTTCTGTGATTCTCTTCGTCTAGCGGTTTTTTCGTCTTGCGAAGCAAGCCCATTGTCGGATTAGCGGATTAGCGCTATTAGCGGCTTTTAGCGGCTTATCTGCTGATCGGATCAGCTGATAAACGGCTTAGCGGCTTAGAAAAAAGGGGGGAAGGAAAAAAAACCAGCAGGAACTCGCAAGACATTGTCGTCTTGCGAAGCAAGCCCATAGGAGATTCGTTTTGCGAAGCACCTCCAAAATGGAAAACTCTTTCGTCTAGCGAGTTTTCCGTCTTGCGAGGCATTCGTCTTGCGGGGCACCACTGTATTCCGTTCTGGGGTTGGGGGGACTCCGCCTGTCCACGAAAAAGCTGTTTACACGCACTGTGGGAAAAGCTGGTCTAGCGAAAGGCGAAGGGGTCACTCACTGAAGTCTATAGACACCTCCGCTTCTCTAAGCTCAGCACCCGGCCCTTTCAGAACAGGGAGGGCCCGGCAGGAGTCCTGATAGGCAGGGTAAGCCAGGTCACTGTGTGAGCCTCCGTCAGAGTAGGCCCCCGGGCTGCCCGTCGGAACGTAGTGAGGGGGACTGTCCAGTTGGTCAGAGCTGGGGTCCTCGGAGATGCCACTGTCGCTGGCCGCCGGGGACCAGCTCGGGGAGTCGAGGGCGGCATCTGGGGCCCCCAAGATAGAATTGATGAAATCCTCGTTCTCTTGAGCTTTCAGCAAACGCTGTAAAAAGACAGGCAAGTTGTTTGTTTAGTCGTTCAGTCGTGTCCGCCTCTTCGTGACCCCCTGGACCAGAGCACGCCAGGCACTCCTGTCCTCCACTGCCTCCTGCAGTTTGGTCAAACTCATGCTGGTAGCTTCGAGAACACTGTCCCGCCATCTTTGACTGTGTCGGCCACAGCAAACTATGGCAGAAATGGGAGCGCCTGATCTGTTTCCTGAGAAATCTCTACATGGGACAAGAACTTACCGTATTTTTCGCCCTATAGGACGCACTTTTTCCCCTCCAAAAATGAAGGGGAAATGTGTGTGCGTCCTATGGGGCGAATGCAGGCTTTCGCTGAAGCCTGGAGAGCAAGAGGGGTCGGTGCGCACCGACCCCTCTCGCTCTCCAGGCTTCAGGAGAGCCCCAGCACCAGCCCCACAAGGTCGGGGGACAGAGGGAGGCGGAACGCCGCCATCCCGCTGTCTCCCGAAGTGGTTTGGAGGCTGACAGTGGGGAGACCCCGCCGCCAGCCCCGCAAGCTCCGGGGACAGTGGGGAGGCGCAGCACGTCTTCCCGCTGTCCCCGGACCTGATCTGAAGGCGGGCGGCGGGGAGAAGAGCGCTTCTCCCCGCTGCCGGCCCACAAGCGCCTGGGGGGGGATAATTCCCCCCCCCCTTTATTTCCCCCCCCCAAAAAAAAAACCTTGATGCGTCCTATGGGCCGGTGCATCCTATGGGCCAAAAAGTACGGTAGAACTGGATATGGAACAACTGACTGGTTCAAAATTGGGAAAGGAGTACAACAAGGCTGTATATTGCCTCCCTGCTTATTTAACTTGTATGCAGAACTCATCATGTGAAAGGCTGGGCTGGATGAATCCCAAACCGGAATTAAGATTGCCGGAAAAAATATAAACAACCTCAGATATGCAGATGACACAACCTTGATGGCAGAAAGTGAGGAGGAATTAAAGAACCTCTTAATGAGGGTGAAAGAGGAGAGCGCAAAATATGGTAAGGAGTCGGTGAAAAAGGATGCCTGACCTCCCTGTTGGTGAGAGAGCTTGGGAACTGTAGTTTAAGGGTGCTGGGTGTTGAATGGAAAACTACAGTTCCCACTTTTTCCTTGGGTGGGGTGCCACAGCTGTTCAAATTCATGGTGTTACAGAACTGGGGGGGGAGGGTGTTCCCCTAAACATTAAATCAATAGATGCTAGGATTTTGGGGTTATTTGTGATAGGAAGGGAGACTATAAGCTGCAAAGGTATTCCTGGGTAGCCTCGCCAAACTAGGGCTGTCGTGTATCTGAAGAAGTGTGCATGCACACGAAAGCTTATACCAAGAACTAACTTAGTTGGTCTTTAAGGTGCTACAGGAAGGAATTTTTTTTATTTTGACTATGGCAGACCAACACGGCTACCCATCTGTAACTAGGGCTGTTAAGAGAGCCATCGTGGGTGGTAGACAATGGAACTTTTCGCACCAGTTGTGGACTGGAGATTTAGAAGGTTGCCTGGGTAAAACTGCTCTGGGGGAGGGCAAGGGGCTTCTGGGAAGGAGGAGGAGGAAATGAAGAGAGATCCATCTTGGCAATGAAGGAGGAAGGACTGCCCGCAATGCTTTGGGTCGCGTTGTAAGATCTGCACCACCTCCGTGCAGACGGAGGGTGTAAATAGGCGAATAAAACCTAAAAGCACAAGAGTCTTTGCAGTGTCCTCTGCTCTCCAAAGGGGAGAGCCTATGTTGGTGCCTGTTATGTACTGAGTTGAATAGGATCCAAAAAGCAGCAGTCTGATTGGTCCTAGAACAACAGGATCCAGAATGCAGCAGTCTGATTGGTCCTAGAACAACAGGATCCAGAATGCAGCAGTCTGACTGGTCCTAGAACAATAGGATCCAGAAGGCAGCAGTCTGATTGGTCCACAGGAGCCACCCAATCCAACTCCAGGTGGAAGTGAATCCACAACCTGATTGGCCTACAGGAGAATCCCGGAATTATCCAATCACATGGGGCCCATTGTGTAAATAATGTCTATAAAGCAGACATTTCGGGGGAATTTCCATTCCTCCTCACCACTATGAGCTGAATAAAGAGCATGAAATCCACACTCGACTCCGAGTATATTTCAGTGCCTGTGACCCCATGTGCTCTGGCCACTGCTTGGCAGAGGAAGGAGCCAGACATCGGGTTTTTGTGGTGTGGGTGTCTCCCGCAAGAGTGATCCCTGCATTGCAGGGGGCTGGACTGGACCATAGCTGTCAAGCGTCCCTTATTTGGCGGGACAGTCCCTTATCCCAGCGCCATGTCCTGCTGCTGTCCCTTATTGATGATGTCCCTTAAATAAGCTACCGAAGGTAATGGGGCCCTTTCTATGTCCAGCTGTGCTTTGTCATCAACAAATTGTTGCTGTTTTTTGTGTTGAATATAATCTATATGGTAATTTATGGACCTAAAGCCATTTGCACGCAACAAAAGATGTATTTTATCAAAGTAATTGTTGATCCCTTATTTTGGCTGCTGATCCCTTATTTTCGAGGCTGCTGGTCCCTTATTTTCAAATCTGTAAGTTGACAGCTATGGACTGGACTGACCCTTGGAGATCCCTTCCAACCCTACTGTTCCATGATTCCCTCTCTGCTTCTGTGTCGCTACAAGCTCTTAAACTCACGCTGTCTTCCAGCCCCATCCAAGCTGTCGCCGTTGACCCAATCTCCACGCTGCGAAGGACCCCGTCTTGCCGGTCAAAGAGGAGGTCCAGCAGCTCCATGCTGTCAAGGCTGGCGGCAGTCATGTCTGCAAGAGAGAGAGAGAGACAGAGAGGAAGCTCAGGACTGTGGGCCACATCCACAGCATTCATCACCATGCAGAAATAACAATAACAATAATTTATTATTTATATTCCACCTGTCAGGGAACTGACATCGGAGCTAGAGGCGGAGGGAAGGCTCTCAAATGATGCTGGAGAAGGGCCCAGCAGGGAGAGAGGCAGCTCCGCAGATGGGGAAGCAAATCAGCACAACACCAGGGATATAGAGGGGCTGATGGGGGAATCGGCGAAAGGGCTCCAGGACTCTTCACCGGACACCAGCGGGGAGAGCACGGGTCCTCCGCTACCCACGCCCAGCCTGCGCAGAAGACTTCCGCGCAGGGAGAGTAGGAGGAGACTGGGTGTCAAACAACTTTTATGTTGGAAAAGGTTTAAGAAACGCCCACTGACGGATTCTGCTAGCGACTGAGGCAGCCACGAAGTGAAGGGCTGTCCAGACAGAAAGGTTTAACCAGGCAACATAGCCAGGAGAGGCGGCAACTTACGCACGAGCAGAGTTCTTAAACCAAATAGTTCATAAACAGTGCTGTTCTTAAACTGAGGTGCTACTGTAGTTGTTGTATTTCCTTGACATCTGATGGGAGGGCGCCACTACCGAGAAGGCCCTCTGCCTGGTTCCCTGTAACTTCGCTTCTCGCAGTGAGGGAATCACCAGAAGGCCCTCGGAGCTGGACCTCAGTGTCCGGGCTGAACGATGGGGATGGACGCTCCTTCGGGTCTACAGGGCAGAGTCTGTTTAGGACTTTAAAGGTCAGCACCAACACTTTGAATTTTGCTCAGAAATATACTGGGAGCCACTGTAGGTCTTTCAAGACGGGTGTAACAACAACAACAACAACATATTATTTATACCCCGCCCATCTGGCAGCTTCCAACAAAATATTAAAATACAGTAATGCATCAAACATTAAAAGCTTCCCTAAACAGGGCTGCCTTCAGATGTCTCCTAAAAGTCTGGTAGTTGTTTTCCTCTTTGACATTCTGATGGGAGGGCTTTCCACAGGGCGGGCGCCACTACCGAGAAGGCCCTCTGCCTGGTTCCCTGTAACCTCACTTCTCGCAGCGAGGGAACTGCCAGAAGGCCCTCGGTGCTGGACCTCAGTGTCCAGCTAGAAAAATGGGGATAGAGACGCTCCTTCAGGTCTACTGGGCTGAGACCGTTTAGGGCTTTATATGTCAGCATCAACACTTTGAATTGTGCTCGGAAACGTACCGGGAGCCAATGTAGGTCTTTCAAGACCGGTGTTATGTGGTCCCGGCGGCCGCCCCCAGTCACCAGTCTAGCTGCCGCATTCTGGATTAATTGCAGTTTCTGGGTCACCTTCAAAGGTAGCCCCACGTAGAGCGCATTGCAGTAGTCCAAGCGGGAGACAACTAGAGCATGCACCACTCTGGTGAGACAGTCCACGAGCAGGTAGGGTCTCATCCTGCGTACCAGATGGAGCTGGTAGACAGTTGCCTTGGACACAGAATTGACCTGCGCCTCCATGGACAGCCGTGAGTCCAAAATGACTCCCAGGCTGCACACCTGGTCCTTCAGGGGCACAGTTACCCCATTCAGGAGCAAGTGCCCGTACATAACTGCTGAATGCTGACTGCCAATACTCTGCTGATCCTGAAGTGTGCTGATGGCTCTTAAGTATCAGCAGCATTGAAAATAAGGGACCAGCAGCCAAAATAAGGGACCTGCAGCCTCACCTGTTCCAGGCACTCCAGTCTTCCTGTCCTCCTGCAGTCTGGTCAAACTCATGCTGGTAGCTTTGAGAACACTGTCCAACTAACTTTGTAACCAGAGGTTCAACTGAATAGAATCTGAATCACATGCACCACAAGGCCTATGCAGCCTCAACTTAAGATGGCTCCCCGGCCTGGCTTTGCACTGCAAAGTTTGCAGCAGGTGCAACAAAATGGTGTCCAGCATTCAAAAACCTCCTCAGCTTGCATTAACTAGCCACACACAAGGCATGCAAGCTCCACCCCCCAGTCGTTCTTAGACTTCTTATTGGGTGAGCAACACAGCCAAGCAACACAATTGGAGCCTCCCTCCTCCCTGGCCGGCAGGGAGGGAGGGAGAGGAGCTGCTTCCTTTGAAATTTAAGGGACATCATTTAAGGGACATCTATCAATAAGGGACAGCAGCGGGACATGGTGCTGGAATAAGGGGCTGTCCCTTCAAATAAGGGACGCTTGACAGCTATGCCCCTGGGCCTTAGTTTGCCTAGAGGTAAAGGTAAAGGGACCCCTGACCATTAGGTCCAGTCGTTGCCGACTCTGGGGTTGCGGTGCTCATCTCGCTTTATTGGCCGAGGGAGCTGGCGTACAGCTTCCAGGTCATGTGGCCTGCAGGACTAAGCCACTTCTGGCGAATCAGAGCAGCGCACGGAAATGCCGTTTACCTTCCTGCCGGAGCGGTACCTATTTATCTACTTGCACTTTGACGTGCTTTCGAACTGCTAGGTTGGCAGGAGCAGGGACCGAGCAACGGGAGCTCGCCCCGTTGCGGGGATTCGAACTGCTGACCTTCTGATCAGCAAGTCCTAGGCTCTGTGGTTTAACCCACAGCGCCACCCACGTCCCTCTTGGTTTGCCTACCCATGCTTTAAGTCTGTCCACATTAAAAGTCTAGCTGCAGCATTTTTTTGTACCATCTGGGGCTTCTGGACTAGGCACATGGCATTCACTGAGTCCCAAGGATGCAAGTCCATGAATCACCCCGCGGCCAGCCTTCCCCTGTCCAGGAATGTCTGTCATTGACGCACCAGCTGGTAAAACGCACTCTTCCTGAGCCTCAAGTGACAAAGGCAGATCCAAAGGCCACCCTCTAACTCCATTCCTGTTCTTTCATACAGAGTAGCCCCCATCCAGGGAGATGTTCCATTTCCCAGTCTTTACCACTGGAGCCACTCATCCTTAGTGCCTCCCTCTTCCCGGGATTCGAGCTCAGTATATTAAAAAGGTAAAGGGACCCCTGACCATTAGGTCCAGTCATGGCCGACTCTGGGGTTGCGGCACTCATCTCGCGTACAGCTTCCGGGTCATGTGGCTAGCATGACTAAGCCGCTTCTGGCGAACCAGAGCAGCGCACGGAAATGCCGTTTACCTTCCCGCCACAGCGGTACCTATTTATCTACTTGCACTTTGACGTGCTTTCGAACTGCTAGGTTGGCAGGAGCAGGGACCGAGCAATGGGAGCTCACCCCGTCATGGGGATTCGAACCGCTGACCTTCTGATTGGCAAGTCCAAGGCTCAGTGGTTTAGACTACAACGCCACCCGCATCCCTCAGTACTAGTATAAAAACCCCTTAACGCTTGAGGCCAGTTTATCTGAAAGATCACCTTACTGACTTCCAGATGTGTCCAGTCGACTATTTCGATCTGAGGAACTGGCGCAGGTGCCAGTAATAATTATTCTGCACATGTAAAATACCAACATTTTAACGTGGCAGTGCCTACACGTTGGAACTCCCTGCCTATTGACATCTTTGCTCTTTTTGGTGCCTGCTTAAAACATTTTAAGGGACACGGGTGGCGCTGTGGGTTAAACCACAGAGCCTAGGACTTGCCGATCAGAAGGTCGGCGGTTCGCATCCCCGTGACGGGGTGAGCTCCCTGCTCCTGTCAACCTAGCAGTTCAAAAGCACGTCATAATGCAAGTAGATAAATAGGTACCACTCCGGCGGGAAGGTAAACGGCGTTTCCGTGCGCTGCTCTGGTTCGCCAGAAGCGGTTTAGTCCTGCTGGCCACATGACCCGGAAGCCGTACTCCGGCTCCCTCGGCCAATAAAGCGAGATGAGCGCCACAACCCCAGAGTCGGTCACGACTGGACCTAATGGTCAGGGGTCCCGTTACCTTTACCTACCCAAACATACAGCATTTGAGATTAAGCACAAGTCTTTTTAGCCCATCATTGATTTTAATTATCTTTCAAATGTTTCCAAGACCGGTTTTTAACAGACTGAAAATGTTAATGTCCTATTTAAATCTTATTTTTTGGTAAACAGTTCAGAGGTTTTATTACGATCCAGCAGTACATACATTTTGGGTTTTTTTCCACCCCAAACATGTTTAGTGCTTAGTTCGGTTGTACGGTGTTTGGTTTTGCAAAGCTGCTTTAAACAAATCCATTTAAGGAAAGGATGTAAAACATTTAAAATACGTGAAATAATCAATATTAAACCACCAGGTTTTATCCTGAGCTTTGACACCAAGTACACATTCTGCTACTGTGGCTCAGGCACACGGTAATTCAGGCCCTGTGAGCAGAATTCACGCATGCACAATTTTCCAGTTCATGCCTACCCACAAAATCATGACTCTCCAGCAATTTTGAACATGTTCCCCCGCTTTGAAAGGGATAATTGCAAGCAAACGCAAATGCCACTGTAGCTGGGGCTGTTAATCCAAGCAAGCTTGTGTCATATGCTCACCTTACGCAGAGTAGATCCACCAAAGTTAATGAACATGGCGGATCAGGGCCGTGCCCAGCGTGAGCTGTTCTCGCCACAGACCCACTGAAATTCACGAGCGTGACTAACTTAGTAATTCCAGTACGTAGGTCTGTTCCAGGTGGAACTAAAATTGAAAGCAAGCCCTAGGTTTGTTGGTTTTAATGGGTCTACTCTGAGCAGGATCTGCAGGGTGTGGATCTGGGCCAGACGCAAGCCAAACTGTTTGTTGTTTGGTTGCTCAAGCGGCTAACAGGCTTAATACACCACTCAATGTCCAATCTCCCCTCCACCCTCCCGTCTCCATCCTGACCTTCGTCCTCTTGTTTGCCTTACTCAGGTTTCCAAAGATGGCCCAGGTTGGGTCAAACGGTGCCGGACGCGGTGGGGGGGTTTGCACCAAATCCTGCCACAAACCAAACCTCGCCAACTCACCCCAGCTGTGTGTCGGTGACTTCTGCCTCCTTCGACGTGGCTTTTGCCAACCGGCCTTTATTCCAACTCAACGGCAGCGTCCCCGGCTGAGTTTTTCTCTCCTCCTGTCTCCCTTGGGTCCCTCTGCCCCGAAACCTCCTTCCACTGTGTAGCAAAGTTTAAACTCCAACTAAACAAAACAAAAAAAGACAGCGTCAGGGGACTAGAAACCCCTCCCCTCGCCCAGTCCACCAATGGGACCAAAGACTGGTCGTTGATGGGCAAAAAGAAGGAATTGGCGTCGCTGGGTCAAATTGAGTAACCGTTATCTAAATAGCTTTTGACCACCACCGCCCACACCTGCTCCTTCCCAGTCTGGGGTGGGCAGTGAGTCCATAGGGGCAAAGTCCTCTCTGCACAGCGAACTTTTACCTAGATTTCAAAAATAGCTTCCTCTCCCTGAAAAAGAACAGCATGTTCAATAATCGCCTTCTAGGGTCAACCCTCCGGTCTGCCCTTTTTATTGCTATCAGGACGGTCAGACGCAATCTATCTTTCCAGGTTTTCCGCTTTGTTGGAAAAAAAACAGAAGGAAAGAAACAATAAAACCAAGGAAGACAAGAAAATCGATAGTAGCCATGTTGTAAACAAAAATTGTCCTTTTCCCTTATGGGGTATCCAAGAACCCATATAGAATCCTTACATAGGTTCCCTATTGGTAGGAGAGAATAACAGAGGCCAACCAGAGAATATTGAGAAGCAAAGCAGCTAGTAAGCCTGATCTTTATTGATCTGTTGCAACAGGGTGCTCCCCTCATCCGCAGGAGAGAGGAGGGACCCAGAACAATGGCGTGTAAAGCCTTATAAAGACTTTTGAAATTGCCACCCTGTAGATCAAGACCACCCCCCCCCCCGATACATCATACCTACACCACAGAAAAGGTGGTCTAAAACAGAAATTTGAATGTTGTTTACCTCCTGTCTGGCAGGTTACTTGATTGGATTGCCTGGGGAGCCTGGCCAGTCTTTTGTAATGATAAATACTTACCGTATTTTTCGCTCTATAGGGCGCACTGGCCCATAGGACGCACCCCGTTTTTTTGGGGGGGAATGAATAAAATTTCCCCCCCCCAGCCCCCAGAACAGGCTGCTATCCGCAAACCTTGCGAGCCCGGCGGCAACTCCTGGCTTGCGGATGGCTTCCTGAAGCCTGGAGAGGGAGAGGGGTCGGTGCGTACCGACCCCCCTCGCTTTCCAGGCTTCAGCAAAAGCCTGCATTCGCCCCATAGGACGCACACACATTTTCCCTTCATTTTTGGAGGGGGGAAAGTGCGTCCTATAGGGCAAAAAATATGGTAGTTCCTGGACCAAGTCACCCTATTCATATCTTAAATGTGCCCTTAAGACAGGATTTGTGAGGAAATGGGAGGTTTCCCACTTTGACCTTGCAGAGAAAACATTTGCTCAGTTTAGGAGTCAAAATGGTTCCAGGTCGGTCTTCCTGTGCTGATCTATGTACATGCTTGGTTGGTACACTTATGAACATTACCATATATCTAAGACCTCAAAATTCCTATCACAGCCGTCACATACCATAGCTCTTTTAATACTGTTTGAGGCTGCTAAGGTTTTGGGGCGGTCACACTGCTTCATTACCATCCAGTGCCGATTCTGTAATGTCTTGCTGCAATCTCATCGCTTTTTATGCCGCAAATGTTCTGGTTTGTTTTTGTTCTGCGTCTTTTGCACTATAACGATTTTAGCAATTGTCGCTTTCGCGAAAGGTTGCCCGGTTAGCTCCCGGGCGGAAACATTTTAAGGGAAGGGCTGTTGCTCAGTGGCAGAAAAACTAATAAATCACAGAACAACTAATGAAGGAATCACAGAACCACAAAGAAAGCAGAATGAACCATTAAGGTGTCAAGAACATGTTGCAAATTCAGCTCGCCAGTCTGGAGGGACCCCGGATCAGGGCAGCATACCAGTCATAGCTTTGCCATGACAAATTCAAAAGATGCCATGCAGACAGGTAAAGGTAAAGGACCCCTGACAGTTCAGTCCATTCGCGAACGACTCTGGGGTTGCAGCGCTCATCTCGCTTTACTGGCCGAGGGAGCCGGCGTACAGCTTCCGGGTCATGTACCCAACATGACTAAGCCGCTTCTGGCGAACCAGAGCAGCACACGGAAACGCCGTTTACCTTCCCACTGGAGTGGTACCTATTTATCTACTTGCACTTTGACGTGCTTTCGAACTGCTAGGTTGGCAGGAGCAGGGACCGAGCAACGGGAGCACCGACCTTCTGATCGGCAAGTCCTAGGCTCTGTGGTTTAACCCACAGTGCTACCCGCGTCCCATACTGAATGGTATAGTTTCTGTAAAATATGCAGGCACTTATGATATGTAAAATGAACTGTGGAAAGAGAAGAATGGAAGTCACTGATATCTTAAGGATGTAAAAATTAGTACTTTAAATTGTAAAACCGAAAACCTAATAAAAATTTTACAGAGAGAGAGAGAGAGAGAAATGGAAACTTGTGGGCTCAAAGACAGACCTGATAAAAGAGACAGCTAGAAAAGAGACTGTTCTTGCCTCGCTGTCCTGCTGTGTCCCAGGTGTCTATTTAAAAAAATAAAAGAAGTGTTTAACCATCCGTGTTTTACCCTCTTGCCACAAAATCCATATTGACAGACTATTTTTACCGTCACCGCAGAGGCTCAGTGGCTCCAACCACTGCTATTTACACCTCCTCTGGTGTTGTGCGCTCATTGGAAAAGCCCAATCCAGCAATTAAAAAAAGACTGTCTCCTTCCTGGAGTCTGTGGGTTTTATTTTTATTATGGTTGCATAACCAGGCGCTGACAACGCCGGATGCCCCTTGCACCCCAATCGCTGCTCCTGCCCGTCACACCCTGATCACGAGCTGCTTTACGCAGACGTTCTCCAAGAGGAATCGAGATTACAGGGAGACTTGACCTTGGATCATGGCCGCAGGTGAGATGGGTGGGAAACAGCTGGGGAGAGAAGGGGCACCTGTGGAGCCTGATGATCTGAAAAAGGGCAATCCGAGGCTGAAGGGTTAAGCTGACATTGCTTAAATATTAACAGCACAGCGATAACAAACTTTTGAAAGACCTACGTCTCGTTGACTACAGGCGCTGGCTAAAAAAAATGTGCCTGCGGTTAAGAAGGTAAGAATAGCCCTCCTGGATTAGCTCAGTGGCCCATCTAGTCCAGAATCCTGTTTTGTTTTGTTTTTAAATCATTTTTATTAAGTTTCCCATTTTAACAATCCAATCAAATCACATTGAATGTTCCAAATTACAGTGGTACCTCGGGTTAAGTACCGTATTTCTCACTCTATAAGACGCACCAGACCACAAGATGCACCTAGTTTTTGGAGGAGGAAAACAAGAAAAAAAATATTCTGAATCTCAGAAGCCAGGACAGCAAGAGGGATTGCTGCGCAGTGAAAGCAGCGATCCCTCTTGCTGTTCTGGCTTCTGGGATAGCTGCGCAGCCTGCATTTGCTCCATAAGACGCACACACATTCCCCCTTACTTTTTAGGAGGGAAAAAGTGAGTCTTATAGAGCAAAAAATACGGTACTTAATTCGTTCTGCAGGTCCGTTCTTAACCTGAAACTGTACTTAACCTGAAGCACCACTTTAGTTAATGGGGCCTCCCGCTGCCGCTGCGCCACTGGAGCACGATTTCTGTTCTCATCCTGAAGAAAAGTTCTTAACCTGAAGCACTATTTATGGGTTAGCAGAGTCTGTAACCTGATGCGTATGTAACCTGAAGCATACGTAACCGGAGGTACCACTATATACAAATACATATCAAATAGTCCAAATGTTCTGCCTAAATTATAATTTTTTTGTTGGGACTTCCCATGCTTCAAGTTCGGGGGGGGGGGAGGCTCTGATCATCTCATATCTCTGCTGCCTTGAATAGTCTTTCCAATGTTGTTGTTGTTTAGTCGTTTAGCAGAGCACGCCAGGCACTTCTGTCTTCCACTGTCTCCCGCAGTTTGGTCAAACTCAGGCTGGTAGCTTCGAGAACACTGTCCCACCATTTCGTCCTCTGTCGTCCTCTTCTCCTTGTGCCCTCCATCTTTCCCAACATCAGGGTCTTTTCCACCTCTTCTCATGAGGTGGCCAAAGTCTTGGAGCCTCAGCTTCAGGATCTGTCCTTCCAGTGAGCCCTCAGGGCTGATATCCTTAAGAATGGAGAGGTTTGAGAAACCGGAGGCCTTTCTCTTGTCGGCCAATTGGTGTCAAAGAAAGACAGAACTTTTTTTATGTATGCTACAACAGCAGCAAGAATACTCATTGCAAAGTATTGGAAGACACAAGATCTACCCACTCTGGAAGAATGGCAGATGAAGGTGATGGACTACATGGGACTGGCTGAAATGACTGGCAGAATCCGTGACCAGGGGAAAGAGACGGCAGATGAAGACTGGAAGAAATTTAAAATTTATCTTAAGAAATATTGTAAAATTAAGGAATGCTAAAATGTTGAGGTTTTGGAAGAAAGGGGATTACAGCTGCAAAAGATTAAGTAAATGAAAAGAATAAGGGAAAATTGGATAAAACCAAGGGGTAGGATTTGCTGAAACAAATTTGGAAATTGGGCTGCAGAAAGGGGGGGTATGGGAAAGTCGGTGAAGTAAGGTTTAAGAAAGAAAGGATTGGAAATTATATGTGTTTGTTTGTTTGTTTGTTTGTTTGTTTGTTTGTATTGTATAATGTTTGTGTTTATAAAAACTGTGAAAAACCAATAATTTTTTTTAAAAAAGGAGAGGTTTGATCTTCTTGCAGTCCATGGGACTCTCAAGAGTCTCCTCCAGCACCAGAATTCAAAAGCATCCATTCTTCGGCGATCAGCCTTCTTTATGGTCCAGCTCTCACTTCCATACATCACTACCAGGAAAACCATAGCTTTAACTATATGGACCTTTGTCGGCAAGGTGATGTCTCTGCTTTTTAAGATGCTGTCTAGGTTTGTCATTGCTTTTCTCCCAAGAAGCAGGCGTCTCTTAATTTCGTGGCTGCTGTCACCATCTGCAGTGATCATGGAGCCCAAGAAAGTAAAATCTCTCCCTGCCTCCATTTCTTCCCCTTCTATTTGCCAGGAGGTGATAGTTCCTTTAAATCTTCCTGTTGTTAACCTTCCTTCTTTCATGGCCTCTGAGTTGTTTCCACGAGCCAGTTGAAATAAGCAATGATGTGTTTGTGTGGGGATTTTAGTGTATGGCACTCCGCTGTTGTTGCAGTATCTCCTCACACGCTGGTGTTTATGCCAAATCAATCCAAAAGTCATTTCGCTGCCGGCAGACACCATCTTCTCTCAATTCCGATGAAATAAAATCTAGGCGTTTGCTCATTAATTTCCCCAGACCGGTTGCATCAAACATTAGCCTTTCCAGGGGAGATTTACCAAATTGTAGTCCAGCATCCTGTTCTTATGGTGGGTACCTGTTATGTACTGAAGTTCTCACCCTGGGCCAGCAGGGGGATACTGTAGATAGTTATGCAAATGAAGAATCGAAAGTGACGTTCAGTGATTGGCTAGTTACAGAAAATGGTTACTGTTGCATTCTAGTGGAGCTCTATATAAGCAGGCTGACTGAGCTCCTCAGTTCAGTTCTGTTCCAGCTTACAAATAAAGAGCTGCTTTGGAAGAATCGCTGTGTCGTCTGATATGTTCGCCCACAACTTAACAATACCCAACCAGAAGCCCACGGGAAACCAAGGAACAGAACAGGATCGCAAGAGCATCTCTCCCCATCCTGTGCTTTCCAGCAACTGCATATTCGGAAGCATTGTTGCCTGGCCAACATGAAGACCTTTGCCTCGGGAACCCTCATGCCAAGTTTGGCAACGGTATCTGTAATAGGTATGAGTTACTCGTGCGTAAACTGGTGCCTTTCTCGGTTAATTTGCCTTGTTAAACCTTTCTGACTGCACAGCCCCTTCTCATCGTGGCTGCCTCAGTCACTGGCAGAATCCGTCAGTGGGCGTTTCTTGAACCTCTTCCAACATAAAAGTTGTTTGACACCCAGTCTCCTCCTCCTCTCACTGTGCGGGAGTCTTCTGCGCAGGGAAGGCGTGGGTAGCGGAGGACCTAGGCTCTCCTCACTGATGTCCAGTGAAGAGTCCTGGAGCCCTCTCTCCACTTCCCCCGTCTGCCCCCCTTTATCCCTGGTGTTGCGCTGATTGGTTTCCCCCTCTACTGAGCTGTTCCTCCCCCTGCTGCTGGGTCCTTCGCCAGCATCATCTGGGAGCCTCCCCTTCGCCTCTCGCTCCGATGTCAGTTCCCTGACAGTATCTCAAGAGGTACCCAAATGTATGCCAAAAAAAGCCAACAGGCGGAGTTGCACCAAAGTCACATTTCGGCCAGCCATCTTGATTCTAGATGGTGGCCAAGCACCAACAAATATCTTCATCCCCATCTAAGAAACCCACATACCAAGTTTGGCAGTGACATCTCAAAAGGTGGCCCAACCTGGGCCATTATATAATTTTTATTAAATTTTCTGTTTTACAATTTAAAATATTACTTCTTTAAGATATCAGTGACTTTCCTCCTTCTCTTTCCATGGTTCATTTTGCATATCGTAAATCCCTGCATATTTTACAAAAACTGTACCATTCAGTATTCCATTATTGCATCCATCTAAACTTATTTACACTGTTGAATTTATCTTAATGCTGCCACTGTTTTCAGCTGTACACAATTATTTCCCGTACATTCAATAAAAATTTTCCAATCGTCTTTAAATGTATGTTCTTCTTGTACTCTCATTCTATTTTTCCCCCAAAATTTTTTATTCATTTTATAACACAAATAAAAGCACAAACAGAAAAGACAAACAATACAAACAAATTCTTGTCATATCCTTATTTTTCTAAATATTGTTAGGTGAGCTTCCCCAAGTCCCCCCTATCTGATTTTCATTTTACTTCATCTTTAGCAGTTTACATATATCATAATTTCTAACCATCTCTCCCCCCCCCACACTTACTTTAACCATAAAAAACTTCACATTTTATCACTTATACTTCTACTTATATCTTCTACTTCTAACCCTACTGCCTATATCCCCTTCCAGAGCTATTCTAAGATTTAAATATTAACATATTTTTTTCAAATATTCCTTAAACTTCTTCCAACCTTCTTCCACCGTCTCTTCTCTCTGGTCTCGGAGTCTCCCGGTCAGTTTGGCAAGTTCCCTGTAGTCCATCATCTTCATCTGCCATTCTTTGATAATTGGTAAATCTTGCTTCTTCCAATTCTTCGCTAGCAATATTCTCGCAGCTGTTGTGGCAAACAGAAAAAAAGTAACATCCTTTCTGGGGATTTCACCCCCCACTACACCAAGTAAAAAGGCTTCTGTTTTTTTTTAATAAATGTGTTTTTCAACACTTTTTTCAATTCATTATAAATCCTTTCCTCAGTGTGTTAAGTTGTGGGCAAACATATCAGACGACACAGCGATTCTTCCAAAGCAGCTCTTTATTGTAAGCTGGAACAGAACTGAACTGAGGAGCTCGGTCAGCCTGCTTATATAGAGCTCCACTAGAATGCAACAGTAACCATTTTCTGTAACTAGCCAATCACTGAACGTCACTTTCAATCCTTCATTTGCATACAAACTATCCAATCACTGAACGTCAATTTTGACCCTTCATTTGCATTCTATCTACAGTATCCCCCTGCTGGCCCAGGGTGAGAACTTCAGTACATAACACAGTGCATGTAAGTCTCATATTGCCAGAGGTGAGTTTCATCCTGTTTTTCCACCAGAGGCAAAAAGGAAAAGTGATGCTTTCTGGCTAAGCTGCGCCCTCCCACCCTACTTCTGCAGCACTCCGAAATTGGCTAGAGGGAGGCGTTTTGGTGGAAGCAGTGGAGTGGGTGAGTCTTGCACTCCCGCCGCCCAAAGCGGCCGCTTCACCTGGCCCAACAGGTGGGCCGGCTCTGCTCAAGGGACGTGAGCTGGGTTTGCACTGCAGCCACGTATGACAAGGCTGTATATTGCCTCCCTGCTTATTTAACTTATATGCAGAATTCATCATGTGAAAGGCTGGGCTGGATGAATCCCAAGACGGAATTAAGATTGCCGGAATATATATCAACAACCTCAGATATGCAGATGACAAAAGCTTGATGGCAGAAAGTGAGGAGGAATTAAAGAACCTTTTAATGTGGGTGAAAGAGGAGAGCGCAAAATATGGTCTGAAGCTCAGCATGGAAAAAAACAAAGATCATGGCCACTGGGCCCATCACCTCCTGGCAAATAGAAGGGGGAGAAATGGAGGCAGTGAGAGATTTTACTTTCTTGGGCTCCATGATCACTGCAGATGGTGACAGCAGTCACGAAATTAAAAGATGCCTGCTTCTTGGGAGAAAAGCAATGACAAGCCTGGACAGTATCTTAAAAAGCAGAGACATCACCTTGCCAACAAAGGTCCGTATAGTTAAAGCTATGGTTTTCCCAGTAGTGATGCATGGAAGTGAGAGCTGGACCATAAAGAAGGCTGATCGCCGAAGAATGGATGCTTTTGAATTCTGGTGCTGGAGGAGACTCTTGAGAGTCCCATGGACTGCAAGAAGATCCGACCTCTCCATTCTGAAGAAAATCAGCCCTGAGTGCTCACTGGAAGGACAGATCCTGAAGCTGAGGCTCCAAGACTTTGGCCAACTCATGAGAAAAGACCCTGATCTTGGGAAAGATGGAGGGCACAAGGAGAAGGGGACGACAGAGGACGAGATGGTGGGACAGTGTTCTCAAAGCTACAAACATGAGTCTGACCAAACTGCGGGAGGCAGTGGAAGACAGGAGTGCCTGGCGTGCTCTGGTCCATGGGGTCACAAAGAGGCGGACATGACTGAACAACAACAACATGTCTCTCTCTTATACCGAGGGCACATTTGTGCATGTTCACCAGCTAGCCAATCTGTTAGCAAACCCAGTATTGCATTTTGCAGGGGACAAGTGCGAAATGTTCATTCTGTTCTTCCTATTTTTATGCGGCTGAGAAGTTTTTGGCTGTCATGGGGACCGAGAGCCATGCACATGCCTTGGCAGATGGGTGAGGAGGTAAAAAACAAGAGGAAAGAACAGAATGCAGTGAGCACGATGCTTCCTATGGCAAATACCCTGCAATTTCCCTCAGAATGCCTTGTTGGTAATTTAGGACTGTTGAATGGAGGCCAGAGCCGGCCCTATGATGAGGCAGAGGGAAGCAGCCACCTTAGGTGCGTGGAGGGAACAGATTGACATGTGGCCTTCCCTGTGAAATAAAAATATTAAGGTCTTATATATATAATAAATGTTCATAAATGTACCAAGCAAACACGTACATAAATATATAAACCACATGTATGAAGCAGCACAGGAAAACAGCCCGGAAACTATTTTCACTCCCCAACTGACCAAATGATTTCTCAAGAAAAATGGAAAAGCCTCCCCTTTGTCTTTTCATTCACAAATCCTGTCTTAAGGGTATGTCTGTGTATGAATAGTGTGAGTCTGTGACTAAGTACCGTATTTTTTGCTCCATAAGACGTACCTGACCATAAGACACACCTAGTTTTTAGAGGAGGAAAACAAGAAAAAAAAATATTCTGAACGAAACACTGGATGTATGATTTTTGTGGTTCATGCTGTGGCAGCCTCCTGTATCGCTAGAGTCCCTTATCTCCCCTCCCGATCACTTGCTGATCAGCTGCTAAGCGGCTTTGTTTCAACACCCCATTCCCACTTTCTAAAAAAAAAAAAAAAAAAAGCACAATCTGCTTTTCACCCCTGGGCAATTGGGCTCCAGGGACCACGCATTCGCTTCCTAAGACGCGCATACATTCCCCTTACTTTCTAGGAGGAAAAAAGTGTGTCTTATGGAGCGAAAAATATGGTATTTATCATTACAAAAGACTGGCCAGGCTCCCCAGGGTATCCAATCAAGTGACCATTAACAGGTAACCTGCCAGACAGGAGGTAAGCAACAGATTTCTGGTAAACAGCACTCAGATTTCTGTTGTAGACCACCCCTTTCTGTGATGTATGTATGATGTTTCTGGGGGTGGTCTTGGACTCCAGGGCGGGCAATTTAAAATGTCTATATAAGGGCGGGCACACCTTGGTTCTGGGTCCTCCTCCTTCTCCTGCGTGTGAAGGGGTCACCCTGTTGCAACAGTTCAACAAAGATCAAGCTTACTAGCTGCTTTGCTTCCCAATATTCTCTGGTTAGCCTCTGTTATTTTCTCTGACCGATGGAGAATCTACAAAGGACTCTATAAGGGCTCTTGTGTCCCCCATAAGGGAATAAGGGCAGATTTTCGTTTATTACACCTGTGCCCCCTATTGCTAGCCTGCTGCCCCCAAGTACAGTGGAAGATAACTGAATACTCCTCCCAAAGTTTTGCAGCTTTTTGCAGCAAAACATTTTGCAGTGCCCCACAAAAGGAGTAATTGATGCATCAAACTGGGGTTCATAGCTGACACCCCAAACCCAACATCACCTGAAATCGGCACCAAACTTTGACAAGTTTTGCAGCTTTTTGCAGCAAAAGCCCCACATTTTGCAGTGCCCCACAAAAGGAGTCATTGACGCATCAAACTGGGGTTCATAGCTAACACCCCAAAACCCAACGTTGCCCGATTCACTCGAAACTGGCGCCAAAGGTTGGCAAAAGTTTTGCAGCTTTTTGCAGCAAAAGCCGCACATTTTGCAGCACCCCAGAAAAGGAGTAATTCATGTATGAAACGGGTTCGTAGCTAACACCCCAAAACCCAACATCGCCTGATTCACTTGAAATTGGCACCAAACTTTGACAAAGGTTTTGCAGCTTATTGCAGCAAAAGCCCCACATTTTGCAGCGCCCCACAAAAGGAGTCATTGATGCATCAAAGTGGGGTTCATGGCTAACACCCCCAAACCCAACGTTGCCCGATTCACTCGAAACCGGCGCCAAAGGTTGGCAAAAGTTTTGCAGCTTTTTGCAGCAAAAGCCGCACATTTTGCAGCGCCCCACAAAAGGAGTAATTCATGTATGAAACTGGGGTTCGTAGCTAACACCCCAAAACCCAACATCGCCTGATTCCCTTGAAATTGGCGCCAAACGTTGACAAAGGTTTTGCAGCTTATTGCAGCAAAAGCCCCACATTTTGCAGTGCCCCACAAAAGGAATCATTGATGCATCAAACTGGTGTTCATAGCTAACACCCCAAAACCCAATGTCACCTGATTCACTCGAAATTGGCGCCAAACTTTGACAAAAGTTTTACAGCTTTTTGCAGCAAAACATTTTGCAGCGCCCCACAAAAGGAGTAATTGATGCATCAAACTGGGGTTCGTAGCTAACACCCCAAAACCCAATGTTGCCCGATTCACTCGAAACCGGCGCCAAAGGTTGGCAAATGTTTTGCAGCTTTTTGCAGCAAAAGCCCCACATTTTGCAGCGCCCCACAAAAGGAGTAATTCATGTATGAAACTGGGGTTCGTAGCTAACACCCCAAAACCCAACATCGCCTGATTCCCTTGAAATTGGCACCAAACTTTGACAAAGGTTTTGCAGCTTATTGCAGCAAAAGCCCCACATTTTGCAGTGCCCCACAAAAGGAATCATTGATGCATCAAACTGGTGTTCATAGCTAACACCCCAAAACCCAATGTCACCTGATTCACTCGAAATTGGCGCCAAACTTTGACAAAAGTTTTACAGCTTTTTGCAGCAAAACATTTTGCAGCGCCCCACAAAAGGAGTAATTGATGCATCAAACTGGGGTTCGTAGCTAACACCCCAAAACCCAACATCGCCTGATTCACTCAAAACCGGCACCAAAGGTTGGCAAACGTTTTGCAGCTTTTTGCAGGAAAAGCTCCACATTTTGCAGCGTCCTGCAAATGGAACTATAAACCCTCAAACCCAGGGGTATCATAGGGTCACCCCAGAATCCCAACATCACCCAATTTGCTCCAAACTTTGGCGAAAGATTTCCAGCTTTTGGCAGCGAAAATCCCACGTTTTGCTGTGCTCCACAAACAGAGCTATAGACCATTTACATTTGCACATAACTTCCCCTGGGAGAAAACCTTGGGAAATAAGGTTTGCTGGGAATTGCAGCTCTGTGATGGATAAAATACATTTCCCAGGAGACTTGGGGGGAGGAGGGATGCCATGAGCTTAAAATATATTTATGACCTTAGTTATAATCGAAGCAAGCCTATTGAAATTTGCCTCCATACTTTTAAAAAACATGGCCTGCCCCAAGGAATCCTGGGAACTGTAGTCTGCCTAAGCTGCTGGGAACTGTCATTCTGTGTGGGGCAAACTACAGTTCCCACAATCCTCTGGGGGAAGACGCAGCATCTTAAAGTTACCTCAGTGAAATTCATTGGTGAGGGGAAGATGCACTCTGCACAGCCTCAGAGGTGCTCTTATTTATTCATAGTAGGGCCTTTGATAAGTGTTTTGGGTGCTTGGACTTTGGCTGCTTCCCTGCCATTACCGAGATGAGATAATTCTCTTTCTGTCAATCTCCCCTACGGCCAATAATTTTCCCGCCCATTTTCCTTTCCCGCCCATCCAGCACTCCACTCCCCACGCGCATGCGCCGCTCTTTCCCGTCTCGAAACCAATCTTTCTCCGGTCGGCTCTCGCGAGATTTCCTTTTCGCCGCCTTCCCCCCGGGACCTTGCCGTACGTCCCATGTACGCACGCGCGCGTTCTAGGACTTCGGGTATAAACGCCTAACCAATCACAGCAGGCTGTGGGCGGGGGAAAGAAAAGAGGAAAAGGGTAGGCGTTGCGACCTCAAACGCAGCAGCCAATCCCGTTGGCGGGCACCGTCCTGCGCGTGCGCTGCCGAACCGAACCGACCAATGGGGCCCGGGGGCGCCGGGCACGCCGCCCAATCGGTGGAGAGGACTCGCGGAGCTCGCCCAATGGGGCGTGGGCGTGTGGTGTTGGTGGGGCGGCCGTCCCTCTCCTCCTCTCCCTTTGGCCACGCCCCTCCTCCTCCTCCTCCCCCCTCCCACCCCAGCTCCGCGTTCCCCTGAAGGGCCGGGCTTGGGAGCGCAGGTAGGCCTCACGCGCAGCCTCGGCCTCGCGTAGCTCGCCGAGCCGGGGGATGACGACGGCGACGCCGCGACTGAGGCGAGGCCCTCGCTGAGGAAGAAGGCCGCCGCCGCCGCCGCCATGCCGGCCAAGAGGAAGCTGGTGCCGCCGGCCCTCAACATCACCCCCACCATCGCCGAAGGGCCCAGCCCCACAGGCGGGGAGGGCGACGGCTCCGAGTGAGTGCGGGACGGAGGCGGGGAGGGGTCTCCGGGGGGGGGCGGAGGCCTTTGGAAGTGGGGCTGGGAGGAGGCGGAAGGGGGCGAGGGGAGGGCTAGGAAAGGGAAGGCAGGGTGGGGGGGGAGGGGGTGTTATACTGAATTATTATTATTATTATTGGGGGAGGGGGAGGGGGTGTTATACTGAATTATTATTATTATAGGGGGAGGGGGAGGGGGTGTTATACTGAATTATTATTATTATTGAGGTAGGGGGAGGGGGTGTTATACTGAATTATTATTATTATTGAGGTAGGGGGAGGGGGTGTTATACTGGATTATTATTATTATTGAGGTAGGGAGAGGGGGTGTTATACTGGATTATTATTATTATTGAGGTAGGGGGAGGAGGTGTTATACTGAATTATTATTATTATTGAGGTAGGGGGAGGGGGTGTTATACTGGATTATTATTATTATTGGGGAGGGGGAGGGGGTGTTATACTGAATTATTATTATTATTGAGGTAGGGGGAGGGGTGTTATACTGGATTATTATTATTATTATTAAGCCGGGGGAGGAGGTGTTATACTGAATTATTATTATTAAGGCATTGGGAGGGGTGTTATATTGAATTATTATTATTAAGGCACGGTGTGTGGGGGGAGGGGGTGTAAGACTGAGTTGTTATTAAGGCAGGGGGAGGGGGTGTTAGACTGAATTATTATTATTATTGTTATTAAGCTGGGGGAGGGGGTGTTATACTGAATTTTTGTTATTATTAAGGCAGGGGGATGTTAGACTGAATAATTATTATTAAGGCACGGTGTGTGGGGGGAGGGGGTGTAAGACTGAATTATTATTAAGGCAGGGAGAGGGGGTGTTATACTGAATTATTATTATTACTAAGGCAGGGGAGGGGCGTTATACTGAATTATTATTGTTATTAAAGCAGGAGGAGGGGTGTTATACTGAATTACTATTATCATCATCATTGTTATTATTATTAAAGCAGGGGGAGGGGTGTTATACTGATTTATTATTATTAAGGCAGGGGAAGGGGTGTTTTACTGAGTTATTATTATTAAGGCAGGGGGAGGGGTGTTATACTGAATTATTATTAAGGCAGGGGGTGTGGGGGGAGAGGGTGTTAGACTGAATTATTATTATTAAGGCAGGGGGTGTGGGGGAGGGGGGATAAGACTGACTTGTTATTAGTAATAATAATAATAATAGCTTGTGGGATGCTCTTCCCAGAGAGGCTCTTTGCATATATTTTAGGTGCCAGCCAAAAACATTTCTCTTCATTCCAGCATTGCAGGGGGTTAGGCTGGGTGACCCTTCCAACTCTACAATTCTAGGATTCTCCCACAACCTTTGGCTCATCAAATCATCTGTTTAAAGTGGTTGGGTTTTTTTTGGGGGGGGGTGTAATTGTTTTTGTGATTTGCTAGGGTATGCGTTATATGTATATATTGCAAAGCGCCCCGTGGTTTAGGATGAAGGCATAGAAATAATGTATAGTGTGGGGGATTCCCTGGTCCTGAATGGGGTAACTGTGCCCCTGAAGGACCAGGTGCATAGCCTGGGAGTCATTTTGGTCTCACAGTTGTCCATGGAGGCACAGGTTAATTCTGTGTCCAGGGCAGCTGTCTACCAGCTCCATCTGATACGCAGGCTAAGACCCTCCCTGCCCGCAGACTGTCTTGCCAGAGTGGTGCATGCTCTAGTTATCTCCCGCTTGGACTACTGCAATGCGCTCTACGTGGGGCTACCTTTGAAGGTGACCCGGAAACTGCAATTAATCCAGAATGCGGCAGCTAGATTGGTGACTGGGAGCGGCCACCGGGACCACATAACACCGGTTCTGAGAGATCTGCATTGGCTCCCAGTACGTTTCCGAGCACAGTTCAGTGTGTTGGTGCTGACCTTTAAAGCCCTAAACGGCCTCGGTCCAGTATATCTGAAGGAGCGTCTCCATCCCCATCATTTAGCCCGGACACTGAGGTCCAGCGCCGACGGCCTTCTGGCGGTTCCCTCATTGTGAGAAGTAAGATTACAGGGAACCAGGCAGAGGGCCTTCTCGGTAGTGGCGCCTGCCCTGTGGAACGCCCTCCCAGCAGATGTCAAGGCAATAAACACCTATTTTACTTTTAAAAGACAACTGAAGGCAGCCCTCTTTAGGGAAGTTTTTAATGTCTAATGCTGTATTGTTTTTAATATTCAGTTGGAAGCCGCCCATAGTGGCTGGGGAAACCCAGCCAGATGGACGGGGTATAAATAAATTATTATTATTATTATTATTATTATTATTATTATTATTGCCCACCCTTCCCCCGTACGGTCTCAGGGCAGGTTGCAGCAAGTGAAAAGCATAACGCTTCCACGGAAACACACAACGTTACACAAGGTGTTGTGTGTGGGGGTTTTTTAAAAGTGGCTTGCGATCGTGGGAAGAAATACATATAAATACATATAAAATACATATAAAAGTAGGGTGTGGGGATGCAGAGGTGGGGAAGAGGAGGTCTAGAAAAGGGAATAAAGGGTGTGGGGGTGTTAGACTGAGGGAGGAAGGGTGGGCGCTTGTGGGAATAATAATAATTATTATTATTATCCGCCCTTCCCTTTAAAGTCCTGGGGCTGGTTACAGCAACTAAAAGACAGCACTAAGATGAAAAGCACAATGTTGCACAATGTTTTAAAACAACATAGCAATCTCAGAAAGAAGGCATGTCTTTATAAATACGTACCTCAGGTGCCAAAAGCTGGGTCAGAAGAGGTGAGGCTTCAGCATTTACCGAAAACTATATTGTTATGGAAAAGACCCTGATGCTGGGAAAGATGGAGGGCACAAGGAGAAGGGGATGACAGAGGACAAGATGGTTGGACAGTGTTCTCGAAGCTACCAGCATGAGTTTGACCAAACTGCGGGAGGCAGTGGAAGACATGAGTGTCTGGTGTGCTCTGGTCCAGGGGGTCACAAAGAGTCGGACACAACTAAACAACAACAACATATTGTTATGATTACTTGCTGAATTTGTTGGCTGCTTAGGGCAACCCAATGTGACTTGCAACCAAACAGACAACCACCACTGCTGTCCCCTGCCACATAGATTGATTAATTAATAAATAATTGAATTGAATTAAATTTCTGTATCTGAGAATCATGTTAAAACCGAGAGGGGAAATAATAATAATAATAATAATAATAATAATAATAATAATAATAATAATAATAGTTATTATCCCCACCCTTTTCTCTGACACGGAACTCAAGGCAGCTTACAGATAAAAATAAGAACAACTAAAGTGAAGTTGCCACATGCCCCTCAAGAGTTGCACAACTTGGGAGGGGTTTCCACAGAAAATGCCATCTCCTGCCTGTTTCCACCACCTTGAGCTTCTGAGGGCAGAGGAATAATCAAGGGGGCACCCTCTGTCAGTCTTAGGGCCCAATAGGTCTGTAGGGAAGGAGGCGATCTTTCAAGTATTTGAGGAGTTTAGGGCTTTAAACACTAATGGCCTGGTGTGTTTGTGTTTATGTATTTAAAAGTGTTGTTGTAAATTGCCTTTGGGTCCAAAACTCTAGGTATTTATTTTATTTTATTTTTTATTTACTGAGGTAACTCAAAGCGACTGACATTATGTTAGCAAACAAACGCGCACAACACAAAAACATCTAAAAGACCATCCCTATTGTTAAAAGGCAAGATTGAAACATCCCGCTC
This sequence comes from Podarcis vaucheri, assembly GCF_965113315.1. Lineage (NCBI taxonomy): Eukaryota > Metazoa > Chordata > Lepidosauria > Squamata > Lacertidae > Podarcis > Podarcis vaucheri. The sequence continues at coordinate 6,710,063 of NC_138756.1, read as the reverse complement.
ACTCAAGGAGGCCACACGCCTGGCAAAAAAGAAATGTTTTTTCACCTTGCACCTAAAGCTATGTCATGATGGCACCAGGCAAGCATCCCTGGGGAGAGCGTTCCACAAGTGGGGAGCCACCAATGAAAAGTGCCCATTCGGTTGTGCTCCAGACTTCCTAAGATAACAATCACAAGGTCCAGGTCAGTTCATATGGGAAGAGCTATTGGAGCCTTGAGCCACATAAGTAGTATTAGTGTTATCAGTGGGTTGCATGCAACTAAGGCCTACTCAGGGTAGACCCGTTGAAATGAATAAACCTAAGGTAGCCATGCCTATTATTTTCAATGGGTCTACTCTGAGTAGGGGTGTCACTGGATACAACTCAATAAAAGTACTTTATTAAGGTAGGCAGCTGGAAAGGAGAAGTATGTCTCTGAAGAGCATGTGACTTTAAAGGGGGATTCCATTTATGGAAGGAAGAAGGAGATCTGGGCAAGAGTGGACGAAGGGGGCTTTGACTGAAAGGTTGCAATTTCATTTACTGCAAAGGGACTGCTTAATCTTTAACTCTTCTTAGTGGTGCACATAAAATTACAAAGAAAGATGAATCATACAAAGCAATTTTTAATTTTTTTTACTGTTAAGGGTGTTATTATTACTGAGCTAGATGTTGAATAATGGAGCAAGAAGAGCAGCTGGCAGGTGGGGGCATTAACACATGTGAAGGGGGGATCCATGTGGGCAGGGGGTGTGGAAAGGGACATCAACGATTGGAGGGGCTTGAGATGGGATTGTTGTTATTAGTGGTGTTGGCTGTGGAATGTAAGAGGAGACGATTAATGAGCAGGTGTAACTAGAAGAGACAGAGGGGAAAATATCTATATGTGTTGGAGTCATATAGTTATAGATATTTCCCCCTCTATACCTCGGGTTACAGACACTTCAGGTTGTGTGTTTTCGGGTTGCGCACCGCGCCTAACCTGGAAGTACCAACATGGGTTACTTCCAGGTTTTGGCGCGGAAGCGCTAAATCGTGCTTTGCGCATGCGCAGAGGCGCCAAATTGCGAGCTGCGCAGACGCAGCGCTGCGGGTTGCGAACCCGCCTCCCGCACAGATCATGTTCGCAACCCCCAAGCATCCACTGTAGGTTGAGATGGGTCTTAAAGTGTTATGTACATGAGGGTGGGGGGAAAGCAGCTGAGGCAATGAACCGGGGAGGGGCATCTGGGAGAGAGACGTTTGTGCTATATCCAGTTGGACTTATTCCCAAGTAAGTGTGTATAGGATCGCAGCCTTAAAGAGGAATCCATATATGGAAGAGACCAGGGTTTGGGTTGAATGATGATTGGCGTTTAAAGGGCACCTATTCTTAGTGCCACTGGTGTTGAAATGGCATGTGTTCCTGAATAGTTTGGGGGTGGGTTGCATGTTAACAGAACTGAGGCAGAAGGGAAGGCAGTGAATGGAAGGAGGGGAGCTGGAAGAGGTTTTCTTTATGAGAGTTTATTGTTCCAGGCAAGCATCCTCTCTGATCCGGGTCTCCCAGGTCACAGTGGGTCAGGGCATCTGGCTGTTAAACCAGAAGGCTGGTGGTTTGTGCCCACCCAGGGACAGGATTCCTTTCATTGCATTGGACTGGAAGGCCCTTGGGGGTCCCGTCCAACGCCACAGTTCTCTGATTAAACGTTTGAAGGAGCAAATTCACACGAGGAAGAAAGTGTGGGGAAGAGAATGGATTGGTAGTGTTGGCTAAGAGAGGGCGGGATCTGCATTGCCAAGTAGGACAGTTCAATCCCCAAGTGAGGCTGGGAATGTCCCCTGTCTGAAATTCTGGAGAGCCTCTGTCAGTGGCTGCAGTCAAAAACAGAGCAGTGGTATGACCTAGTTGTAAGGTAGTTTCTTAGGAAAGGTTGTGGTTAAAAGGGTGTCATGCAGTTCATTTGTAGAGGTGTAGAGAGATGTGTGAGAGGCCCGGTATAGCCCTCTGGGAAGGGTGGCTCAGATTGAAGAGGGAGTGGTGTTAAAAGCGAGCTGGATAGATGGGTACCTTGCAGGGATGGGGTTAGAAGGTAACACAGTGGGGAGTGCTGAGAATTAAGGTAATGTAACGCTTAAACCAGCAAGTCTTTTATGTAAGTTGCAAGAGGACATGAAAAATGTACAGGAACAGATAACCTAAGAGCAAATGACTGGGATCCACTGGGAGACTGGCTTGAAATGTACTGTCTACTTTCTCATTTCTCCATTCTTCCTTTGGCAGAGGGGGAGAGGGAGTTTATTTTAATTTTAAGATGGATTTACTGCCTTTCTACTCTCTTAAAAGTCCACCAAGACATTTTGCATAAATGCTGTATCTATTTTACAGTTTTAACAGCCAGCAGTAGTGAAGCCAAAAGAATAGCATTGATGAGAGCAACCAGATAAGGCACACACAGTTGCACCCTGCTCTTCCTTTTGGAACAGAAAGGCTTTCTTAACAGTGTAATTTCACACATTCTTTCTTAGAGGTGTGTCTCACACAGTGTTAGAAACTAGCCAAGCGCCAGGTGTGTTTTGTGACTGGCATGAGTCCAATTGCGACCACATGGAGGTCTCTGGATGCCAGGTTGGCAGCTGGGGAAAGCAACATGTGCCTTAGAGAAGGCTCTGAAATATTTTCCTTGAGCCTCAGGATCTTTCCTTCCAATGAGCACTCAGGGCTGATTTCCTTCAGAATGGATATGATCTTCTTGCAGTCCATGGGACTCTCAAGAGTCTCCTCCAGCACCATAATTCAAAAGCATCCATTCTTTGGCGATCAGCCTTCTTTATGGTCCAGCTCTCACTTCCGCACATCACTACTGGGAAAACCATAGCTTTAACTATACAGACCTTTGTTGGCAAGGTGATGTCTCTGCTTTTTAAGATGCTGTCTAGGTTTGTCATTGCTTTTCTCCCAAGAAGCAGGCGTCCTTTAATTTCGTGGCTGCTGTCACCATCTGCAGTGATCATGGAGCCCAAGAAAGTAAAATCTCTCACTGCCTCCATTTCTTCCCCTTCTATTTGCCAGGAGGTGATGGGACCAGTGGCCATGATCTTTGGTTTTTTTGATGTTGAGCTTCAGATAATATTTTGCACTCTCCTCTTTTACCCTCATTAAGAGGTGTTTTTTTTAATTCCTCCTCACTTTTTGCCATCCAAGTTGTGTCATCTGCATATCTGAGGTTGTTGATATTTCTTCCGGCAATCTTAATTCCGGTTTGGGATTCATCCAGTCCAGCCTTTCACATGATGAAATGGGAATGGGGTAGAGGAAGTAAAAAAGTGAGTTGAAGGCAAGGGCCATACCACAGAGGTAGAGCATCTCTGCCTTGCATGCAGAAGGTGCTGGGTTCAGGGTTCAGGTCGGGCTGAAATCCTATGCTTCTGCTACCAGTCAGGACAATACTGAGCCTTATAGACCAATAGTCTGACTCAGTACAAGGTAGCTTTAGAGGCTCCTAAGAGAAGATTATGTGGGAAATGCTTTTCTAGAGAGTTGTCATGAGTGTGATGAAGGGTTAGCTTTGGCAGAGAGGCTGGGTACATTGAAGAGGGTTGCCTTGGAGCGAAAATCGTTTCCAGGGATCTAAATGTAGGCTTTGCATTCCAACTTCAGAGAATCAGATTTTCTGGGGGAGGCAGTTGGTGTAGAAAGTGAGATCTGATCAGGAAGCCCAGGCAATGGAGTTGAGGGCTGCTTCTTAGGAAGAACAAATTTGACCTGTGCAGAAGAGCTGCTGCTGCTGCTGCTATGGGAATGTCAGAATGTACCCTTAATGCACAGAACACACAAGGAGGGTGTGCTGGAGAGTAAGGCTCAACTGGCAGCAGTTGGGCAAGAAAAGGAGGGTAAAAGGTGCTCTCTCCAAAACAGCTTTCCTTCACCACAATGCGTAACGTAGGATCACCTTTACACCTTCATGCCATTGTTAGAAAGTGGGTTGCAACTCAGCACATTTAGCTGGAGAGAGATCGCTGAGTTTCCTTACATGTTGTCTTGCTAGATAAGCCCCTTCAGGAATAGTGCTTCAGTTTCCTAGGAGTCAGCACTGAATAGTTAGAAGCCAATCTCACATAGTGAAAATCCCTGGACTCTGGAACCACAGTTTTGAGGGTTGTGACAACACAGTGTGATTTGCCATGGCAGTTTATGTGCAGGGCCCAGGGGATTAATCTATGGCCAGCAAATAGTCTCACTTCTCAGGCTTTGGTAGAAGCAGCGGGACAGACTGGGAATCCAGGGAGACTCAACAGTTTTCTCCCGTCTTTCCTTTAAGAGCACATCTTGTTGACCTCCAGAAGAAACTGGAAGAACTGGAACTGGATGAGCAGCAGAAGAAACGGTTGGAGGCTTTTCTCACCCAGAAGGCCAAAGTTGGAGAGCTGAAAGATGACGATTTTGAGAGGATTTCTGAGCTGGGAGCCGGTAATGGTGGAGTGGTCACCAAAGTACAACACAAACCCTCAGGGCTAATCATGGCACGGAAGGTGAGGAGGAGGAGGGTGATGTCTCATCCAGTGTGACCAAATGTTTGGGGGCATCTGCAGAGGTGGCAAGAAACAGTTGAGCCATAGCCAGTAAATCTGCGATGAGAATTCTGTGGGGGCGAGCCAAATCTAGCAGGCATGTAGCCTGAGCTGTCACTAGCCACCTCATTTAATGCACCTTGGTTTAAGAACAGCTTAGTTTATAAACAACGCGGATTAAGAACGCTGCAGACCCAGAAGTAGGTGTTTTGGTTTGTGAACTTTGCCTTGGAAGCAGAACACGTTGAGTGTGTTCCATTTGTAAACTGAGTCTCCAGCTGCTATGGGAAAGCACGCCTTGGTTTAAGAATGGACTTCCGGAACGGATTAAGTTCATAAACCAAGGTACCACTGTATTAAAGCTTCTGGGCTAGCTTGAAAAAGATTTGAATTTGTATCTTTCTAGTGTCTTTAATCAGTTTGTTTGTTCGTTGTACAGCCCCCCCCAATCAGTGGAGCACATATAAGCCTCCCCCCCGCCCCGTTATGCCCCTGTTCTGCCTACTTCTGGGTCCAAAAGGACCCATGTGCCAGCATTTGCGTGTCAATTGGATGCACCTATAATGGTCGCCTCCTGTATATATATATTGCATCCCCCCCCCCCCCCAAAAAAATGAGCTTGTCAGGATAGCATACAATGGTTCGTCTTCCTTGAGTTTGCCTTCTCTGCAATCTCATGGAATATGTTTGGCTGAGATAAGAGTGAGTGGCTCACTTGATAGCTGGGTGGGGACTTGAATGCAGACCTGGTCTGACACTTTAACTCCTTGCCCTGTTTTCTTTTACACACACACCTGTCTCTAAATTCAGGTAGGTAGCCGTGTTGGTCTGACGCAGTTGAAATAAATAAATAAAAATTGTCCAGTAGCACCTTAGAGACCAACAAAGTTTGTTCTGGGTATAGCAAGCACGCAAAAGCTCATACCCAGAACAAATTTAGTTGGCCTCTTAAGGTGCCACTGGACAATTTTTTATTTACCTGCTTCTAAAAATTGCCATGACACGTTTGGTGCAATACAGTCAATACACTTTTCCCCCCATCAGTCCTCCTTCAGTTTGTTGGCTTTCCCCCCGTGGTGAACCATTCCTGAAACAACTTATAGTTTCCCCCTCTTCTTCCCACAGTTTGCAATTGGTAATGTTCAGCTGTCTAAAAAAGGGGGCTGGGGTTTCTCTTTAAAGTGCCTTTGGGTGGCAATATGGAAATACAGTGGCAATATGGAAATACAGTGGTACCTCAGGTTACATACGCTTCAGGTTACAGACTCCGCTAACCCAGAAATAGTGCTTCAGGATGAGAACAGAAATCGTGCTCCAGCGGTGCGGCAGCAGCAGGAGGCCCCATTAGCTAAAGTGGTGCTTCAGGTTAAGAACAGTTTCAGGTTAAGTACGGACCTCCGGAATGAATTAAGTTCTTAACCCGAGGTACCACTAGTTCTTGGTGCAGCCTTTTATCCCCTTAGTTCCTTCATTCCCCACCCACTCCCTCTTCTCCCCACAGCTGATTCACCTGGAGATCAAGCCTGCCATCCGAAACCAGATAATCCGCGAGCTCCAGGTGCTTCACGAGTGTAACTCTCCATACATTGTGGGTTTCTATGGCGCCTTCTACAGCGATGGGGAGATAAGCATCTGTATGGAGCATATGGTAAGTGTTGTTATTCTCTCCCACCTTCTTAAGCAAGACAGATACCCTGTTCAGCACCAGTCAGAGCATCAACCTCTGACTGTAGATAATCCTTCCATCTAGTGGTTGCAGAAGCAGCATAACGTTCTTGCATTGAATGTGTAGCAATTCTTTTGTTTCCCTCTGGGTTTCCTCATTGGCTGCTTGTTGTGTGCCTGGCACTCCATGTCTTTTCTTAAAAAATCCGCTCTTAATTATATAACCCCGAAGATGTTCCTAGTGCTGGGGGAGGGGGGGGAATTAAAATCCTAGCTGCCAGCACCATGTTATTTTTCTAGAAGCAAGCCTTGCGCAGAATGAAGAGAATGTCTCTGATTCGCAGACGCCAGCAATAACCTTGGGGGGCTAAAATAGGGGCCAGTGTGTTTTCCAGTCTTGACTCTTGCTTATACCTGTAACCAGGTTCTTTCGCCATTTGATCAAGCCATATCTCTCCCCTTCTTGTAAAGGTCTTGGGAACCTTGTGGGAGTGGCTATGCACATATGAACCTCCCTGATGCTTAAGGTCAGCTGGGGAGGCCCTGATTCAAGTTCCAGCTTCTTCAGAGACCAGATCAGTTTCTGCAAGAAGTGGTGTCTTCTCAAATGGCCGTTTCAGAGGTTTGGTATGCACTTCTGTGGGCTGTACAGTGGTGCCCCGCAAGACGAATGCCTCGCAAGATGGAAAACTCGCTAGACGAAAGAGTTTTCTGTTTTGGAGGTGCTTCGCAAAACGAATTTCCTATGGGCTTGCTTCGCAAGACGACAATGTCTTGCGAGTTCCTGCTGGCCCCCCCTTTTTCTAAGCCGCTAAGCCGCTTATCAGCTGATCCGATCAGCAGATAAGCCGCTAATAGCGCTAATCTGTCAATGGGCTTGCTTCGCAAGACGAAAAAACCGCTAGACGAAGAGAATCACAGAACGGATTCTTTTCGTCTTGCGAGGCACCACTGTATTTGTGATCTCTCAATACATTCTGCAGACAAGTGCGAACTTTACCTTGTCAACTTTTTTGTGAGGCAAGATCAGGGCCATCTGCTACATTCTCTCTCTCTCTCAGATTGTTAGCTTTGTTTCATTTTAAGAATCGCAACACAGCAGAGATTTGTATAAAGTAATGTGTTCTGTGGGCAAAGTGGATAAAATAGAATGTTTGAGAATCGCCCTGGCTTGCTTACATGTCTTCAGTCTTATGAGGCATTGATTTAGTGGATGGCAAAGGACGCCGGTGCTTTATTTTATTTTCTTAAGACACGTGTCCCACCTCTCAATCAAAATAATGGCCAAGATGGCTTACTCATACACATATATGCATACTCAAGTGGGTTTCTTTTAATGATAGGCAGAACTAAGAGCAGCAATGAAACAGAGGTCAAAATTAGTCCCTCCATTCTGTTAAGAGAAAGAGAGAAGCATTTGGCTTGTAATGCGGTAACTCGGGTGCCAGGCAAATATGCTTAGGGTAAAGGTAAAGGTACCCCTGCCCGAGCGGGCCAGTCTTGACAGACTCTGGGGTTTGTGCGCCCATCTCACATCTATTGGCCGGGGGCCAGCGCTGTCCGGGGACACTTCCGGGTCACGTGGCCAGCGTGACAACGCTGCTCTGGTGAGCCAGAGCCGCACACGGAACGCCGTTTACCTTCCCGCTGGTAAGCGGTACCTATTTATCTACTTGCCCCCGGGGGTGCTTTCGAACTGCTAGGTTGGCAGGCGCTGGGACCGAGCAGCGGGAGCGCACCCCGCCGCGGGGATTCGAACCGCCGACCTTTCGATCGGCAAGCCCTAGGCGTTGAGGCTTTAGCCCACAGCGCCACCCGCGTCCTATGCTTAGGGTGGATGTTCTGTATTCGGAAATGCCACAGCAGAAAAAAGCAGCACCCTTGTTCCTGCCAGCCACTTGCTTATCCTGAAGGTAAGGTCAGAGCCTTGCTTGCAGATCTCTGCAAATAGGCCGGTTCTTGCAATAGACATTGAGAGATGTTGGCCAGTTGTGTCAACCGTAAGGCAAGTGCAGATCTAGTGCAGCGTCTGGCAGCGAGAGGGGGGTCATCTCCCTATAGCTTTGGTTCCTTTTACATAGTTTACGGCAGCTGCTGCCATTTGAGAGCCAGTGTGGTGTAGTGGTTAAGAGCGGTAGTCACGTAATCTGGGGAACCGGGTTCGCGTCTCCGCTCCTCCACCTGCAGCTGCTGGGTGACCTTGGGCCAGTCACACTTCTCTGAAGTCTCTCAGCCCCACTCACCCCACAGAGTGTTTGTTGTGGGGGAGGAAGGGAAAAGGAGATTGTTAGCCACTTTGAGACTTCTGAAGGGGAGTGAAAGGCGGGATATCAAATCCAAACTCCTCCTCCTCCTCTTCTTCTTCTTCTTCTTGGTGACTTGTTCGGTGGTCACTGGTATGCTGTGAATTCTGCATTTTGCCAAATTTAAGTGACACAGAAATAATATGCTGCCTGAGCCACAACGGGCAACTGTTATTAGTAGTAATGGTATTAGTAGTAATAGCAGCAACAGCATTTAGACCAGGCATAGGCAAACTCTGCCCTCCAGATGTTTTGAGACTACAATTCCCATCATCCCTGACCACGGGTCCTGTAGGTAGGAATGATGGGAGTTGTAGTCCTAAAAAACGTCTGGAGGGCCGAGTTTGCCTATGCCTGATTTAGACTTATCAGTTGTTTGTTACCCAAAGGTCTCCAAGCAAACCACAACACATATAAAAACATAAATACATTATACCATTAATAAGTTATGCAAAACATTAGCTAAATAGTAAACAGATTGATAGGGACGCGGGTGGCGCTGTGGGTTAAACCACAGAGCCTAGGGCTTGCCGATCAGAAGGTCGGCGGTTCGAATCCCCGTGATGACGGGGTGAGCTCCCGTTGCTCGGTCCCTGCTCCTGCCAACCTAGCAGTTCGAAAGCACGTCAGAGTGCAAGTAGATAAATAGGTACCGCTCTGGTGGGAAGGTAAACAGCGTTTCCGTGTGCTGCTCTGGTTCGCCAGAAGCGGCTTAGTCATGGTGGCCACATGACCCGGAAGCTGTACGCCGGCTCCATCGGCCAGTAAAGCGAGATGAGCGCCGCAACCCCAGAGTCGGCCACGACTGGACCTAATGGTCAGGGGTCCCTTTACCTTTAAACAGATGGATACAGAACACCAACAATTCATGGAATACACACACACACACACAGATGCAAAAACAACCCCCCTTAACAACCACAGGAAGTTTTAGGGGCCTGCTGTTTGCAGAACTAACTCGGGTCAGTCCATCAGACCCCTGGGAAGCAAGGTCAGCCTTTACCTGTTGTTGAAAAGGTGCCAACAAAGGTGGCAAGTGGGGAGTCACAATTGAAAATGCCCTTTCCCTTGTCACTGCGCGAAAAAAAGTTTCAAAAGGTCCCCCTTCCTGAGGAAGTAAAAAATGATATTACTGATTCGAGGTATAAAAATGCTTGAGAATAAAAGTTTCAATTAGCAGTAAAATCTGGCTGCGGCTGGGGAGTACGTACACCATGTACCTTTGCACTATGCCTGTGCCTGGGGAAGAGATGGGTTAGCACTCTGCCTCCATACAAGAATGCCTGGCTTGCGCGGGGTGTGAACTGTGGTTATGGCCAATATCTTACTTTATGTCAGCTGGTCTCTTTTCCTCTGAGTTTAGGATGGAGGTTCCCTAGATCAGGTTTTGAAAGAAGCCAAGAGAATTCCTGAGGATATCTTGGGGAAAGTCAGCATAGCGGTGAGTATGCTGTTGCCTTCCTCTTTAAAAAAAAAAAGCTTGTTTAAAGAAAATAGGCTCAGCTTTGCGGCGTTCGGGAGCCAAAATGTTTGAGAACTAAGCTGTTCAAAAACCAAAGTACAACTGTATTAGCAGCCCAGTTCTGATGAAGTAAAGAAGGATAACAATTCTTTCCCCCCCTTGCTTACAGGGTGTCTAAAAAATAACCAGTTGCCTTCGTACTTCTTCTCTAAATGAAAGGCGTTGCATGAATCATTTTAACAATAATTAATAACCACTTTTCAGGAACAAAGGTTCATTGAGTTTGTCGGCTGCTCTTCCTTACCTTAAACTGTTGAAACTGATCAGGCAATAAAAGTGAAACTCTTGTGATGGTTTTGAGGGCTCCCTCCTTTAACATGGAAGAGAACTTCCCCAAATGGAGGGGGGGAAATTGCCTTTATTTCAGTCCTTCTTAAGGTTAGGCCCCTTTGATGGACATGACTAATTTGGCTCCATTAATTTCAATGCTGAGTGTCAGTCAATCAAGTGGATTAGGTGACCAAATGCAGGTTATAGTCAAAGGAGAACAAAAAATGGGCAATGATGGATGAAAAAGCAGGGCAACTGTTGAGGTAGCAAGACCCAAGCATAGATCTATAGTGGGGGCTCAGAGAAACGTAATGAAATGAGAGGGGAGGAATGGAGAATCATAGAATCATAGAGTTGGAAGAGACCACAAGGGCCATTGAGTCCAACCCCCTGCCAAGCAGGAAACGCCATCAGAGCACTCCTGACATATGGTTGTCAAGCCTCTGCTTAAAGACCTCCAAAGTAGGAGACTCCACCACACTCCTTGGCAGCAAATTCCACTGTCGAACAGCTCTTGCTGTCAGGAAGTTCTTCCTAATGTTTAGGTGGAATCTTCTTCCTTGTAGTTTGGATTCATTGCTCCGTGTCTGCTTCTCTGGAGCAGCAGAAAACCACCTTTCTCCCTCCTCTATGTGACATCCTTTTATATATTTGAACATGGCTATCATATCACCCCTTAACCTCCTCTTCTCCAGGCTAAACATGCCCAGCTCCCTTAGCTGTTCCTCATAAGGCATCGTTTCCAGGCCTTTGACCATTTTGGTTGCCCTCCTCTGGACACGTTCCAGTTTGCCAGTGTCCTTTCTTGAATTGTGGTGCCCAGAACTGGACACAGAAGGAGCAGAAACATCAAATATGTCTGCCCCCTCAAGCCCCACTCAAAATTTTGGAGTGGGAACCTGAACATAAATGGATCTGGTTATTTCTGGACCAGCCAGTATGGTGAGGGAACCAGTCAGGCCATGGAGGAAGAAAAGGTGGTACAGCCTCCCTTCCTCTTTTGCAATCTGTTGCATTGGCCAACACTTGGCAGCCTTTGTCTTCCTTGATCCAGAAGAGCCTGATTTCCACCCTGCAAAGCCTTCAGCTTTCCAAATCCTCATGGTGCCCTGACCTTTTCCTTCTCCTCTCTTCTCCTCTTCCCCGCCACATCACCAGGTTCTGCGAGGATTGGCTTACTTACGAGAGAAACACCAGATCATGCACAGAGGTGAGTGAGCCGCTGGAACACAGGGAAAGCTCTGCTAGGGTCTTTTGTGCTGAGGGAACCCAGAGTCCACAAGCGCAGTGGACATACGTAGACTTGGTTTCAACGCTTACTGTGCTTCGAGATAAACTAAGTTAGTTCTTGGTATAGTGAGAAGGTGGGGAGGGGTATTACTCAGAAGGGTGTTGGGAATGGTGGTGAGTAATACCCCTCCCCACCTTCTCACTATATAGAAGTGTGCATGCACACGAAAGCTCATACCAAGAACTAACTTAGTTGGTCTTTAAGGTGCTACTGGAAGGAATTTTTTTATTTTGACTATGACAGACCAACACGGCTACCTATCTGTAACTGTGCTTCGAGACGCTGACTTTGCAAACCACTCTCTTTCTGGAGCTCCATTTCGGCTTGATTCAGGCTTGGAAACAACCAAGCAAGCACCGTCGTGCCAGAACATGCCAAGGATTCCTTGGTTACATCCCACTTGCTCTCTACAATTGACAGGAGGGTATCTGAATTCCACATTCATTTGGACATCAGGTATAATGGGGCCTCAACTGAGTCCTGGGAGCGAGTTTGGAAAGGGTGTGTGCTAAGGCGTTTTGCTCCAGCCATATGTGTGATTCGAACACCGCCAGTACTACCATGAGTGTTGGGTTGAGGTACAGTTGCCAGGAGGCCATACTGATTGGCAGCAGCTCTCAAAGGCCTCTCTCCCCCCTGCCACATTCCATTCTGAGTTGCTGTGGATCTCCCGCTTGGATTACTGCAATGCGCTCTACGTGGGGCTACCTTTGAAGGTGACCCGGAAACTACAACTAATCCAGAATGCGGCAGCTAGACTGGTGACTGGGAGTGGCCACAGAGACCACATAACACCGGTCTTGAAACACCTACATTGGCTCCCAGTACGTTTCTGAGCACAATTCAAAGTGTTGGTGCTGACCTTTAAAGCCCTAAACGGCCTTGGTCCAGTATATCTGAAGGAGCGTCTCCACCCCCATCGTTCTGCCCAGACTCTAAGGTCCAGCGCCGAGGGCCTTCTGGCGGTTCCCTCATTGCGAGAAGCAATGGCAGAGGGCCATTCTCGGTAGTGGCGCCCGCCCTGTGGAACGCCCTCCCACCAGATGTCAAAGAGAACAACAACTACCAGGCTTTTAGTAGACATCTGAAGGCAGCCCTCTTTAGGGAAGCTTTTGATGTTTGATGTATTATAGTATTTTAATATTCTTTTGGAAGCCGCCCAGAGTGGCTGGGGAAGCCCAGCCAGATGGGCGGGGTATAAATAATAAATTATTATTATTATTATTATTATTATTATTATTATTATTATTATTATTATTACTGGGTGTTTATCTTTGAAAAGGCCCTGGTTGCTTTGCAGGACTTCAGTGCTTCCAAAATTCAATCAGACGCAGCCTTCCTAGGTGTGCTGCAGCCCTCCAGGTGTTATCAGACTCCCAACTTCCATCAACCCCAGCTAACTTTGCCAATGGACAGAGATGATGGGAGAAGTAGTCTGGCAACATATGGAGAACACCACGTTGAAGAAAATTGTTGAATAGCCGTGATGGCTAGGAAATTGCATTCATTCATTCATTCGTTTTCATTAAAAACAAAAACAGAAAGCCGGATGCTCTGAGGGTGTGTAGAACCTTCACTAAGGGCTGCCCCCCCCCATTGCTTAAATTGCACACACTCTGACATTTCCCCTCCTTTCAGTCTTTTATCTCAAAAATCTATTTTCAGATGTGAAGCCTTCTAACATCTTGGTGAATTCCCGGGGAGAGATTAAGCTCTGTGATTTTGGAGTCAGCGGCCAGCTCATCGACTCCATGGCGAATTCCTTCGTGGGCACTCGCTCCTATATGTCTGTAGGTCCCTTTGCTATGTTTGTTGTGCCACCTTTGGTTGTTACATTGCAATAAGCAGAAACAGTGTGCTGCTGAGGAATACAAATAGTACCTCCAACGTTAGTGATGGACGATGCAAAGTAAGAGGTTCTTCACTGACCACTTAGGGGGTAAAATTAAACGTGCTGATCCCAAACTGTAGTGCAGTTCCCATTCTTAATATTTGCTTCCGCAAAGGAAAAAGAAGAAAGGAGGTCTTTTCAGTAACTGGCTATGATGATGGCTTTCTTCTTTGGGTGGTGATCTCCTGCCTTTTTACAGGCATTGCAATTCTGAAAGCCCGGGGCCGCCTTAATTCCAAAATTCTCTTTATTTCTCAAGGTCGCTCACTCCTTCATCTGAACTAGGCAACAGGCTGCAAAGTACCTGTCAGGGGCTCAGGAACAGAGGCACAGGGGAGGAAGGAAATGGAGAGCGAAGGGGAAGAATCTGAGGGCAGCATAGGGGAGTATGACAGTGGCCCGAGAGATTCCATTAGCTTCTCCAGCGGATCGGAAGATTCCCAGAAGGAGGCGCCGATGGTCAGGGCAAGGGGGGTCCCAGGGGGCACACACCAGAAACAGGGGGCCAGCGGGGACTCCCAAAGCAGCAGCGGGAGATCAGGACCAGCTTCCCCACCAGAGCGTAGTGGGGGGGGGGAAGAGTCCCATGTGTCAGGGCCAGCGTCTCCTCCAGCAGGGAGAGAAGATGAGTCAGGGCTGACCACGCCTCTATCGGAGAGTGGGGGAACGGAGGGGAGGTCAGGTCCAGCTAGCCTCCCCGAAGGGGGAAGCAGTGACAGGAGCAGTGTAACGGTCAGGAGGAAGGTTGCCGGCTGGGCGCGCACGCCAAGTTCGAATGTACAGGCGTGTGAGACAGCAGAAAACCCGGATTGGGAACCAGGTCCCAAAGCCCGCCGGAGGGAGGGGGAAGACTCAGGGGACTCAGCGTCAGAAGAGTCTAGGAAGGGCGAGACCCCAGCTGACAGGCGGACCCAGAGGAGGAAAGAGCAAAGGAAGAGGTGGAGCAAGGCTAGAGTCTTAAACTGGTGTCTGGGGGGAGGAGATTCAGACGGAGCTTCAGTGGTCTAGAGTTTCAGACGTAGAGCTGCGCGCTGCGGCTGTGAAAGTAAAACTGAACTTCAATAAAGACTTTTGTATATAACAACGAACCGGCGTTGGTCCTTTGTGAGCTGGGACCTCGGGCAGCTCTGACAGTACCATTTCAAGTCAGGCTTGAGGTTGGTTGTTGTTCAAGCCCGAACTAACCCACCTCTCTTGTTTTGACCGCTTGCAGCCTGAGCGCTTACAAGGTACTCACTACTCGGTCCAGTCTGATATCTGGAGCATGGGCCTCTCCCTGGTGGAGCTGTCGATTGGAAGGTATCCCATCCCTCCGCCAGATGCCAAGGAACTGGAAGCGATATTCGGCCGCCCCGTGTTCGATGGGGCAGAAGGGGAATCCCACAGCATCTCACCACGGCCCAGGCCCCCAGGACGCCCTGTTAGCGGTAGGCGTTGTATGAGGACGGGGGTGGGGGGTGGGAGGTGTTGTTGACGGTCATGTTTTAGTCACTGGGACTTGTTTCCCAGTGCAGGGTGCAAGAGCGAAACTGGGTCTGATCACTCTAGGTTAGCATTGCCAAGTTTGGTGTAGTGTGGTGAGAGCCAGTGTGGTGTAGTGGTTAAGAGCGGTAGACTCGTAATCTGGTGAATCGGGTTTGCTTCCTCGCTCCTCCACATGCAGCTGCTGGGTGACCTTGGGCCAGTCACCCTTCTCTGAAGTCTCTCAGCCCCACTCACCTCACAGAGTGTTTGTTGTGGGGGAGGAAGGGAAAGGAGAATGTTGGCCGCTTTGAGACTCCTTCGGGTAGTGATAAAGCAGGATATCAAATCCAAATCCAAGTTAATTTGGACCAGACGAAGGAGCCCTGACAGCGGCCTCCCGAAAACCTCTGTGAATGCTTGCAAGAAGTCTTGAGGCAGTTCAGTGTATTGGTTAGAGCAGGTGTGGGGAGCATCTGCCCCTCCCCAGTGTTGCTATATTATTATTATTTACTGGATTTATATACAGTGGTACCTCGGGTTACATACGCTTCAGGTTACAGACTCTGCTAACCCAGAAATAGGTTAAGAACTTTGCTTCAGGATGAGAACAGAAATCGTGCTCCAGCGGCGCGGCGGCAGCAGGAGGCCCCATTAGTTAAAGTGGTGCTTCAGGTTAAGAACAGTTTCAGGTTAAGAACGGACCTCCAGAATGAACGGACCTCCAGAATTAATTAAGTACTTAACCTGAGGTACTGCTGTAGTGCCCTATACCCAGGGGTCTCAGGGCGGTTCGCAGAATAAAATCAAGGTATAAAACCACAATAATAAAAATTAAAACAACAACCCAATAGCACCCCCCCCTCCCTCAAAAAACACATTTTAAAGGGGCATAGGATGTAAATCGGATCAACCAAGGGCCTGGTTAAAAAGGAATGTTTTTGCCTGGCGCCTAAAGGTGTATAGTGAAGGCGCCAGGCAAACTTCCCTGGGGAGAGCATTCCACAGACAGGGAGCCACTGCAGAGAAGGCCCCGTTCTCGTGTTGCTACCCTCTGAACCTCTCGAGGAGGAGGCACCTGAAGGAGAACATCGGAAGATGATCTGGGTAGGTTCATCTGGAAAGAGGCGGTCTTTGAGGTATTGCAGTCCTGAGCCATTTCAGGCTTTATAGGTCAAAACCAGCACTTTGAATTGGACCCGGAAACTAACCGGTAGCCAGTGCAGTCGGACCAGGATCGGTGTAATATGCTCAAACTGTCTTGCTCCGATGAGCAACCTGGCCGCTGAATTCCGCACCAGCTGAAGTTTCCGAACTGTCTTTAGAGGCATTGCAGTAATCTATATTGCTATTCCCACCCTGGTCATGTTTGCTAGGACTGATGGAAGTTGTAGTTCAGCAACATCTGGAGGGCAATAAACCTCCAGTCAGCCATAAAGGTCACTGGGTGACATTTGGCCCATCACTATCTTTTATCCTAACCTACATAAAAGTGGAGGAAGAATGAGATCCTTGAAAGAAAGCCAAAATATAAAGGTATTAATGGTAGAGGTAGCTTGCCCCCGTCACCCCTAATATCTGGTAATAGGAACTCCCTGCCCTCAAGCATAGGGGGTTGTATCCAGCTAACTCCTACACAGAGTCGATCTCTTGAAATTAATGGACCTGAATTAGAATCATAGAATTGGAATAGACCACAAGGGCCATCGAGTCCAACCCCCTGCCAAGCAGGAAACACCATCAGAGCACTCCTGACATAGGGTTGCCAAGCCTCTGCTTAAAGACCTCCAAAGAAGGAGACTCCACCACACTCCTTGGCAGCATATTCCACTGTCCAACAGCTCTTACCGTCAGGAAGTTCTGGTTGTCAAGCCTCCGCACGGAAATGCCGTTTACCTTCCCGCCGGAGCGGTACCTATTGATCTACTTGCACTTTGACGTGCTTTCGAACTGCTAGGTTGGCAGGAGCAGAGACCGAGCAACGGGAGTTCACCCCGTCACGGGGATTGGAACCGCCAACCTTCTGATCAGCAAGTCCTAGGCTCTGTGGTTTAACCCACAGCGCCACCCGCGTCCCTTCATGGGTAGGTAGATTAGTCTGAAAAAAGGCTCAGCAAATTTTTTTCGCACAGTGCTGGTCCACTGTTCCTCAGACCTTGTGGAGGGCTGGACTATTTTTTAATGGACAATTAGTCATGTCCATTAAAACTGAGTGAATCTGTTCTGAGTAGCCATGAATAGAAGGAACAGGTCTAATTTAAACATGCCTTGAGGGCTTTTTTTAATAGTCTGCTCCGCTCCACAAACGGACGTTGCACACAAATATTATAGCGACCACAAATCATAAAAAGGTATAATGTGTACAGCTTGCGTCAGTAAATTCAGATTTAAAAGATCAAGAGTGATTTAATACTCAAAAGCCGACCACCGTTACCTGTGCCGGAGGGAATTTTGCGGGCCTTCATATACAGATCTTAACCACTGGCTAGAGTCACTTCAAAAATTTCCTTTCCTTAATGGTTGTGCAAACAAAGTTGCCAATTAGGCAGCTCTTTAAGTGTAAATGTACTTTGCTTGATTAGCCAGGAGAGAGCTTGGTTTGGGTATGCTTCCAATTGAGACAAACCCATGCAATATAATGCATCATCATAATCATTATTAATTGGCTTATTTATATGCCACATTCTTCTACAAACCTCTCTCGTGTTTACTCTTGGCCTTTTCCCTGCCAGCACTGGGGGCATCTTATGTCCCTGTCAAGGTAGTATTTTAAGGCTCCTGAGCAGCGCATCGTTTGTAAGATTTCCTCCCAAAGGGGGTGTGAGAGAGAGAGACTAGGGCCACCTCCAATTAGACAGAGCCAATGCAATTTGGGTTGCAGCCAAAGCCTTGTACAGTGCTACCTCGGGTTACAGACGCTTCAGGTTACAGACTCCGCTAACCCAGAAATGGTACCTCGGGTTAAGAACTTTGCTTCAGGATGAGAACAGAAATCGCGCAGCGGCGGCAGCGGGAGGCCCCATTAGCTAAAGTGGTGCTTCAGGTTAAGAACAGTTTCAGGCTAAGAACGGACCTCCGGAACAAATTAAGTTTTTAACTCGAGGAACCACTGTAGTTCCGCTTCTGCAGTGCGACTCCACCTTCTTCTCTTCTTTCCCCTGCGCAGCCCTCCGATCTGCTCTGGGGGGTCTCCTCACCCTTCAGAAAAGATATTGAGGGTGCCAGGTGGCGCACCACACCCCCCCCCATTCAGGGGAGAGGATGGGGAAGTTCAATTGCAGAAGACTGCTGTTCCAGAACTGCCGTGTTCAATGCAACCCTCTTATTCCACACCGTCATGGAGTAGGAGAGCTTGCGGGGGGGGGTTCATATCTGACAACCAATATGCCTCTTTGGTTTCAGATGGCACATCGGTAGGTAAAGGGACCCCTGACCATTAGGTCTGGTTGTGACCGACTCTGGGGTTGCGGTGCTCATCTTGCTTTATTGGCCGAGGGAGCCGGCATACAGCTTCCGGGTCATGTGGCCAGCATGACTAAGCCGCTTCTGGCGAACCAGAGCAGCGCATGGAAACGCCGTTTACCTTCCCGCCAGAGCGGTACCTATTGATCTACTTGCACTTTGACATGCTTTCAAACTGCTAGGTTGGCAGGAGCAGGGACCGAGCAATGGGAGCTCACCCCATCGTGGGGATTTGAACCGCCAACCTTCTGATCGGCAAGTCCTAGGCTCTGTGGTTTAACCCACAGTGCCACCCGCATCCCTTTATGGGTGGGTAGATTAGTCTAAAAAGGGGGTCAGCAAACTTTTTCCGCACGGGGCTGGTCCACTGTCCCTCAGACCTTGTGGAGGGCTGGACTATTTTTTAAAAAAACTGAATTCCTATGCACACTGCGAGGGGGGCAAGTAGTCCTCCAACTCACCCACCCCCAGCCTTCTCGGTTTGCTGCCTGCCTCATTCACTGAAGGGCTGGCGGTGGTGGCGTATCCATTTAGCGTTCTCCCAATTTTCTTACACCACAGCCCCCAGTACACATCATCTCTCTTCCTAAACCCTCATCCAGCCAGGCAGCAAAAGCCTTGTGTGCGTTGTGACAAGTGCTTGGTGACGGGGAGCTGTTAAGTAGCGCAGCTTTCCCAAATGCACTGTCCCCAGGAGAAGGCTGTATGGTTTGTGTCCATACGTTGCACATATGCAACACCTTTGGGTGGTGTTCAGCCAAGTTTTACTCCGAGCAGACCTGTTGAAATTAATGGGCGTAAACTCAAGTCATGTTCGTTCTTTTCAGTGGGCCGGCTCTGAATAAAACCTAGCGGCTTGGGTGGGGCCAGTTGGTCACACAGCCAGTGTCCAGTGCTTGCTTTGACTCCGCTCTCTTGGTTCCTTTTTCTTCATGCAGGCCACGGGATGGACAGTCGACCTGCGATGGCTATCTTCGAATTGCTGGACTACATAGTTAATGAGGTTGGTGGCTTGATGAGGTTGGTTTTTGTGGGTTCTTTGCCGACATAGTTTTAAAAGGGGTGGGGGTGGGGACAGAAACAGTACCCAGACACATAGAGCTTAATATTTCAAAGCTCTCTTAAGCCACGAACAGTCTAAAAGAAGCAATATATCAATTTTTTAAAAGGTGCAGTGCAAAACCAATGGAACAGCAGTGTCAAAACACACAAAAGTACCGTATTTTTTTCACCATAACACTCACTTTTTTTCCTCCTAAAAAGTAAGGGGAAATGTCTGTGCGTGTTATGGAGGGAATGCGTACAGGTGGCATGCCTACGGATTTTCCTCCTCTAAAAACTATGTGCGTGTTATGGTCGGGTGCGTGTTATAGAGCAAAAAATACGGTAAATAAAGCTGAAATTCTGCGGACTCAAAAGCAGAGTCCAGCCTTATAGGTCAGGGGAAAGCCTGTGCGAAAAGGTAAGTCTGCGCCATACGCCTGAAGCAGCTGGCGGTTGCCACCTTGACGTGTGGCAAAGGGAAAGCTATTCCATAGAATGGGGCAGCGGCAGAAAATCCCTGTTTTCAGATCTCCGCCCTCACAGAATCCAGGGCCTGGTTTAATACCTGGCTTCTCGAGCAAGTAAACCCACATGCCTGTCTAGGGAGGCTGGCAAAAGTTGAGGTGTTTGGGACGTGGGTGGTGCTGTGGGTTAAACCACAGAGCCTAGGACTTGCCGATCAGAAGGTCGGCGGTTTGAATCCCCACGACGGGGTGAGCTCCCGTTGCTCGGTCCCTGCTCCTGCCAACCGAGCAGTTCGAAAGCACGTCAAAGTGCAAATAGATCAATAGGTACTGCTCTGTCGGGAAGGTAAATGGTGTTTCCGTGCGCTGCTCCGGTTCGCCAGAGCTTAATCTCTCCCGGTGAATTCACCAAGATTGGCCACATGACCCGGAAGCTGTACGCCGGCTCCCTCGGCCAATAAAGCGAGATGAGCGCCGCAACCCCAGAGTCGGCCACGACTGGACCTAATGGTCAGGGGTCCCTTTACCTTTAGCAAGCTGCGTGAAGTGCTGCCTAAATCATATTGCTTGCTCCCAGCTGTATGTGCATGGGTAGGAGACCCTGTGCCCCCCACAGGGACATTGGATTCCAGCTTCTATCGGACCCAGCCACCACGGCCAATGCCCCAGGGATCAAGGGAGCTGTAGGTATCAATGCCTGAAGAGCCACAGGTTCCCCATGCCTGCTTGTATGCCTTCCTAACCCTCCCTCCCCTTCCTTTTCCTTTAAAATTTACGAAGAAGCACCACAACCAGGGTATGAACGCTGCAAATTAAGCGAAACCCATTTTCGGCCCTGCCTACCTGCCCAGGGACGCGGGTGGCGCTGTGGGTTAAACCACAGAGCCTAGGACTTGCCGATCAGAAGGTTGGCGGTTCGAATCCCCGTGATGGGGTGAGGTCCCGTTGCTCGGTCCCTGCTCCTGCCAACCTAGCAGTTCGAAAGCATGTCATGTGCAAGTAGATAAATAGGTACCACTCCAGCAGGAAGGTAAACGGCGTTTCCATGTGCTGCTCTGGTTCGCCAGAAGCGGCATAGTCCTGCTGGCCACATGACCCGGAAGCTGTCTGCGGACAAACGCCGGCTCCCTCAGCCTATAGAGCGAGATGAGCATGCAACTCCAGAGTCGGTCAGGACTGGACCTAATGGTCAGGGGTAATTTTACCTTTACCTGCCCTGTTTGGCCTGAGAAGGCTGGCCCATGGAGCCCGAAAGGTTCCTCACCCCAGCAGCATGGGGACAGAGAGCAGGGTCAGCCTACAGGTTCACGTTGCACACCGCAGTGAGAATCCACAATTCACAAGGGCATAGGTTGCTGAGTTATTTGGGATCTCGAAGAGACGTGTGGTGTTATGTAAGACTTTGTGGACTAGGGAAAAAGCAGATGGACTTCGGAGACAGTCTGCAGAACAGACAGTCCTGGGCATCGGAGTCCCTGCAGAGCTGTGCTCTGCCTCCTACGTTTTCTGGCTCGTCTTTGCAATCTGTGAAGACTAGGCCCTTTTTCCTTTTTGAGGCAGAAGTCAAGATTCTCGGGACGTTCGTGTTCTCCGATCAGGGATTGCTGCTTTCGCATCAGTCCTGGGCCACTCTTGTGTTTAATAATAATAATAATAGGTAAAGGTAAAGGACCCCTGACAGTTAAGTCCAGTCGCAGACGACTCTGGGGTTGCAGCGCTCATCTCGCTTTACAGGCCAAGGGAGCCGGCGTTTGTCTGCAGACCGTTTTTCTAGGTCATGTGGCCAGCCGGAGCGGTACCTATTTATCTACTTGAACTTTCTGGCGTGGTTTCGAACTGCTAGGTTGGCAGGAGCTGGGGCCAAGCAATGAGAGAGAGCTCACCCATCGCAGGGATTCGAACTGCCAACATTATGATCGGCAAGCCCAAGAGGCTTAGTGGTTTATACCACAGCGCCACCCGCGTTCAACAATAATAATCATAATCATCATAATTAATAATTATAATGAAGATTTTATTATTTATACCCCGCCCATCTGGCTGGGTTTCCCCCAGCCGCTCTGGGCAGTTGCCAACAGAATATTAAAAACACGATAAAACATCAAACATTAAAAACTTCCCTGAACAGGGCTGCTTTCAGATGTCTTCTAAAAGTCTGATAGTTGTTTATTTCCTTGACATCTGGTGGGAAGGTGTTCCCACGACGGGATGGGCTCCCGTTGCTCGGTCCCTGCTCCTGCCAACCTAGCAGTTCGAAAGCATGCCAAAAAGTTCAAGTAGATAAATAGGTATCATTCCGGCGGGAAGGTAAACAGCATTTCCGTGCCCTGCTCTGGTTTGCCAGAAGCGGCTTAGTCCTGCTGGCCACATGACCTGGAAGCTGTACTCCGGCTCCCTCGGCCAATAAAGCGAGATGAGCACCACAACCCCAGAGTCGGCCACGACTAGACCTAATGGTCAGGGGTCCCTTTACCTATATATATATCTTGTTAAAACTTGGAATTGCACATTTATTTATTTTTTAAAGCTTTAGCATCCAGCACGCAGCACATTACAGTCGCTAAATGGGCAAAATAAATTAAGTGGTTCTCCAAGACGCTCTGCAATATTCAGGTGGCCGGTGGGGGGGGGATTTGGCATGCCAGCCCACGCCTGATAATGATTTGACCCATGGAGCCTTTATTGCAACCCCTGCCCATCTTTTATTCCCCTCCCCATCCATTGCCTCCCATCACCCCGGCTGCTTTTCTCAGTGGCGTCTACTTTTCCTGGGACATGTCTTAACATCTGTGTTCCTTTTCCTCCCCTCTTATCTCCAGCCACCTCCAAAGCTGCCAAACGGGGTTTTCACTCAAGAGTTCCAGGAGTTTGTAAATAAATGGTAAGCGTTTGCTTTCATCGGTGTGGGGTGTTCAAACCCCAGTGGGCCGAGAGGGGAAGCATCTCCTCTTCCAAATGCACACGGCCACAAATGCCGCAGTTCCCCAAGCTTTCCGGGGAGCGAGAACCGGTCTCTGCCAATGATATTTTCTCCCCTTTACAGTTTTACGCAACAGCTTGTTAACTTTTACTGTGCAATTCTATCCATGTACTCAGGGGTAAGCCCTGCTTAACTCAGAGAAGCTTATTTCCAGGTACTTTTTTGAGGGTGTTTAGGATAGAGCCTTCATGACTGGGGTGTCCTCTAGACCAGAGGTCGGCAACCTAAGGGCGCCATTTCTCCCCCCCCCCCCCCGACATTTGTCGCCCTATCCCTCACCGCGGCAGAACCTCCTCCATCCTCCTGGTGCAGCAAATCGCCAACCAATTGCCTGCTAAGGTTTAAGGCCCTGGCCAATGGGTGAGCGGCGGCTGCGTGTGGCCGAGAGGAGGAAGGGGTCTGTTTGCTTATATATATTTTGAGGGTGGGGGTGAGTTAGTGCAGCCAATGGAACTGTACAAGGACCCACCAAAAGTATGGCAGTGCTGATAACCTAAAGAGTGTGTACAGAAATATTGTAAAAATAATGAATGTTAGAAAAATGTTGGAATGAAGTTATATGGCTTTAGTAGAAATGATATAAGGAATTAAGTATAAATAGAAATAGAGTAAAAGTATAAATAGAAATAGAGTAAATAGAGGGAAAAATAAGATTAGAATATGTTAAGATAATTATAGGATAGAAAACAGAGGAAGATGGAAAGGAATTGCTGAAACAATTAATAGAAGTGGAATACAGAAAGGGAGGCGTGAGGAGGTCGTGGAAATAAGGGAATGAAAGTTAAGATATTGAAACTGTTTTGTGTTTTAAATGGTTTGCGCCTTGTTTTGTTAATCTTATGTTTTTTCTCTTTTTTTCTTTGCTTTTTCTTTTTTGTTTTTTCTGTTCTATTGTGTTCAAATGGTTGGAAAATCAATAAATATTATTTATTTTAAAAAAGATAACTTAAAGAGTGTGGCCTTGCAAAGGCAACCTTTGCCTTTTAAAAAAATAAATCTGATTTTTTTTCCCCCTCCTTGTCCCACACAGCTTAATTAAAAACCCTGCTGAACGGGCAGATTTGAAGAAGCTGATGGTAAGTCGATAAGGATTCCATATATGCACAGTCGGGGCCGGCCCACCCCTGAGGCAAGGTGGTGCGACCGCCTCGGGTGGCAGGATCCGCAGGGGCAGCAGACCCAGCCTCCAAGGAACCAGCAGCTGCATCGCCCTGCCTCAGGCGCCAAAACGTCTTGGGCCGGTGCTGCTACGCATGTTGCGTCCAAATGAATTCAGAATCTCAAGTCCAGCTCCCAGCAAATGCAAAGTTCTTCAACTGGAATCAGTTAAGCATTTTGCATGTGATTATTACCCCTTTTCCTATACCGTATTTTTTGCTCTGTAAGACTCACTTTCTCCCTCCTAAAAAGTAAGGGGAAATGTGTGTGAGTCTTATGGAGCGAATGCAGGCTGCGCAGCTATCCCAGAAGCCAGGACAGCAAGAGGGATTGCTGCTTTCACTGCGCAGCGATCCCTCTTGCTGTTCTGGCTTCTGAGATTCAGAATATTTTTTTTCTTGTTTTCCGCCTCCAAAAACTAGGTACGTCTTGTGGTCTGGTGCGTCTTATAGAGCGAAAAATACGGTGTTTCTGTTCAGGGCAGAATGGCGAATGGCTGGGCATTGATGGATGGAAGAGGAATCTCCATTCCTCCAGCCTCCGAAACAGGTGTGGGCAACCTTTAGCCCACCAGATGTTGCTCCCATTAGCCCCAGGAGGCATGGCCAGGCTGAGGATAATGGGAGTTGTAGTTCAGCAACATCCGCAAGTCCTAAGGTGGTTCCCTCCCCCCCAACACTGCTCTCAAACTTTACCCAGGCACCGCTCCACAAGCTCTGCAGCTTTATCTTCAACTCCGTCTGGCCTAGAAACTCAACGCATGAAATGGAAACCGAGGTTGCTCCGCGCCTTGCAATATTTAGACGCACACCTTACGATGCCGCAAGTTCGCCTCTGCCTTGCCCTGGCATCCTCGGGAGCTGTTTCTTGGGGATGTTGAATTCCTTAATCCATACCAGATCCCTCAGTTGTCTGTGAAAGGCACTAGAGCAGGGGGACTGAGGAACCTTTGGCCCTCCGGGCGTTTAAGAATCATAGAATCATAGAGTTGGAAGAGACCACAAGGGCCATCGAGTCCAACCCCCTGCCAAGCAGAAAACACCATCAGAGCACTCCTGACATATGGTTGTCAAGCCTCTGCTTAAAGACCTCCAAGGAAGGAGACTCCACCACACTCCTTGGCAGCAAATTCCACTGTCAAACAGCTCTTACTGTCAGGAAGTTCTTCCTAATGTTTAGGTGGAATCTTCTTTCTTGTAGTTTGGATCCATTGCTCCGTGTCCGCTTCTCTGGAGCAGCAGAAAACAACCTTTCTCCCTCCTCTATGTGACATCCTTTTATATATTTGAACATGGCTATCATATCACCCCTTAAGCTCCTCTTCTCCAGGCTAAACATGCCCAGCTCCCTTAGCCGTTCCTCATAAGGCATCGTTTCCAGGCCTTTGACCATTTTGGTTGCCCTTCTCTGGACACGTTCCAGTTTGTCAGTGTCCTTCTTGAACTGTGGTGCCCACAACTGGACACAGTACTCCAGGTGAGGTCTGACCAGAGCAGAATACAGTGGCACTATTACTTCCCTTGATCTAGATGCTATACTCCTATTGATGCAGCCCAGAATTGCAGTGGCTTTTTTAGCTGCTGCGTCACACTGTTGGCTCATGTCAAGTTTGTGGTCAACCAAGACTCCTAGATCCTTTTCACATGTACTGCTCTCAAGCCAGGTGTCCCCCATCTTGTATTTGTGCCTCTCATTTTTTTTTTGCCCAAGTACAATATTTTACATTTCTCCCTGTTAAAATTCATCTTGTTTGTTTTGGCCCAGTTCTCTAATCTGTCAAGGTTTCCTGGACTACAACTCCCATCACTCCCAAGCTGTTCTTCGGGGTGTGGCTGATGGGAAGTGGAGTCCAGCAGCAGCAGCCGGGGTACCCAATTGTCCCCTTGCCCTGCGCCAGGTCATTCTTGCTTCAGGGCAGTGACATTGTCCCACAGTGGACAGTGTGCTCAGGTGGTTCCGATCCCCAGCAGAGCTGCAACGTGACTCTGTGCATTCGTTGGATCGCAGTTCTGAGCTACAGTTAAAAGGGGGAGGAGGTTTCATGCCAGCACCATCAGCCTGACTTCCCCTAATTGTTTACTTTACCCCCTCCCCTCCAAAAACAGCAACGCAAAAGCCTGTAGTGCAAATACCCACTAGCTTTTTCTTACCTGTATGCTTGCGATTTGCCTACACCTGAACAACCACTGTATTTTTCGCTCTATAGGATGCACCGGACCATAGGACGCAGCTTGTTTTAGAGGGGGAGAACAGGAAAAAAATTCTCCCCCTCTCTGCGCAGCGCTCCTTCAGGAGAAACGGAGCCCCTTCCATTTCTCCTCCCGCTTCGCTGAAGGGGTGCTGCGCAGAGAGGGAAAACTGTGCAACGCCTCCAGCAAACCGAAGCCTGAATTCCCGCTGCGCTCCGGGGGCTTCAGGCTGCTTCAGCGAAAGCAACGTGAAGCCTCCAGAGCGCGGGGGGAGCACTCGAAGGCTTTGTGTTGCTATCGCTGAAGCCAAGGAGCCTGCATTCGCTCCATAAGACGCACACACATTTCCCCTTCATTTTTGGAGGGGGAAAGTGCATCCTATAGAGCGAAAAATATCGATTATTGTTATTACTATCGATCGCTGGGCGAGGTCAGTTCTGCATTGGCTGTCCCTGCCAGTTGAGAAAAATGGAGAGGGAGGGGGCGGTTAACTCCTATTGAGGCTGTTTCGTAGAACAGGATTGAGGCCTTCTCACAAGCTGTGGAGTGGAGAGCTCGATTCTGCTCAGTGCTGCTTCATCAACACACCCGGGGAACCGACTTCCTCGGGAGGTGATGGACTCTCCTTCCTTGAAGGTTTTTAAGCAGAGCTTGGGGGGCCACCTGTCATGGATGCTTTATCCAAGACTTTTGTATTGCAAGGGGTTGGACTGGATGACCCTCGGCGTCCCTTCCACCTCTATGATTCTATTAAATTTCCTGCGGGGAACACAGGGGCCAAGCTGCGTATCTCTCACACCTGTGGCCCTCCAGATATTGGTGGGAAACAGTTCCTATGTGCCCTTGATCACTGGCCATGCTAGAAAACGTTGGGAGTCCCAACAGCATCTGAGAGCTGCAAGTTCTTCCTCTCTCTTACGGAGCCGGGTCCCTGGCTGCTTGGCTCCCTCTGCAGGCCACGCCAGGAGTGTTCCGATGGCTGTGTTTGTGGAAGCTTTCTGTGACTGCAAGCCACGCGTTTCGCTTCTAACTGATGATGTGAGTCTAGCCCAACTTTCCACACCAAGTGAGCTGCAAGAGTACCTTGACACTGGAGTCTGTAGTTCGCACAGTGCCTTGTCGTGTGGGGAGCAAGGTCAAAATCTGACTGCCACCCCCAGTGGCTTCCCATAGTTGGCTAAGCAAGGTGCAGGGCTTTGGGAAGAACTAGGACCTGTTGGAGACCTCATGCCTCATTCCTAAAGCCCAGGACCTTGTTTGCCCAAGGGGGCAGGGTGCCAGATGTTGCGGAGGGCTGCCAGAAAGACCTTGAGGGCTAGAGGCTTCCCTACTCCGCTAGCTGATTTGGCGAAGACCTGGATATGCATAAGCTTCTGCTCATTTCTATAATAATAATAAATAATAATAAATTTTATTTATACCCCGCCCTCCCCAGCCAGGGCGGCTGACAACCAATAATAAAAAGTTGATTAAAATACAGTTTAAAAAAGCAAGATTAAAATACAACATTGAAACATTAAGATGCAGCCTCTTCACAGGAGGAGAAAGGAAAAAAGAAAGAGGGGGAGGGAATCAAACTGATTCCAAGGCAAAGGCCAGGCGAAACAACTCGTGTCTTACAGGCCCTGCGGAAAGAAATCGGATCCCGCAGGGCCCTGGTCTCATGGGACAGAGCGTTCCACCAGGCCGGGGCCAGTGTTGAAAAGGCCCTGCCCCTGGTTGAGGCTAATCTGACTTCCTTAGGGCCCACGACCTCTAGGCTGTTGCTATTTATGAACTTTAAGGTCCTCCGTGGGGCATATCGGGAGAGGCGGTCCCAAAGGTACAAGGGTCCTAGGCCGTTGTTTATTTGTTCATGAAATCTCTACCCTGGCCTTTCCTCCCAGAGGAGCCCAGGGTGGCAAACGTCAGAATGTTAAAACAGTGCCATTTTAAATAAATAAATAAACGTCCATTACGATAGGGTTACTTAAAATTCACCGGTTGCCCCTTTTTTCTTTTTCTTCTTTTTAAACCACGGGGTAACACAAAGCAACTTAACAATAGATGAACACCGAAACCGGAACAAAAGAAACGTCTGAAAAGACGATCCTGTTTAGGCGTGATCGAAACGTCCCACCCACCTACCCAAGGAAACCGCAGATAGCTAGGAGCCCAAGGCCTGGCGGAAAGGAAATGTTCTTTTGCTGAGCTGCTCTGTGTAATTATGGTGCCGGACAAGCCTCCATTGTGGAGAGCGTTCCACAAGCAGGGAGCCACCACTGAAAAGGCCCGTTCTCGTGTTGCCACCCTGGAGGGAATAATAAAAAATAAATAAATCTGAAAACATACTATGCCTTGTAACGTAGGCAGAGCTTTGCGAGAAGGTTTCCAAGTGTATGTTTTGATGTTTACACCTCTTTTTTTCTCCTTTTCCAGAATCACGCCTTTATCAAGCGCTCCGAAGTGGAAGAGGTGGATTTCGCCGGCTGGCTGTGTAAGACGCTGCGGTTGAACCAGCCCAGCACTCCCACCCGCACCGCCATGTGACCGCCAAGCAAGCCGCCGCCTTCCCCTCTACTCCTCTTCCTCCTCCTCTTGTGCATCTTGCTTGTCTGCTGTCGTCCGCCACCCTTCAGCAGAAGAAGAGAACCCGCCTCTCTCGGCCAGCCTCTCCTCCGCGACCTTTTCTTCTTTATTTTTGGCTCCGGAACAGCAAAGGCGCCGCCGTTCGGAAGCTGCCCGGTCACCATCCAGACAGAGCAGAAAGCGGGCTTGCTTCACCCTCTTCCTGTTCCGTTGTCCGGCTCCATCCCTCTCCCCGCAGCTGAGTGTGGATCTCTTCAGAGCTTCTGACTCTGGGCAAGGGATTGGGGAGGGGGGCGGGTTATGTGCAGCAGCGGCGAGCTGCTTTTTCCTTTTACGTTTGTGTCACCAGTTTTGGGGGAAAGGGACAGGCTGTGCCTTCTTTCCTTTCTCTGCACTTGCTTCCTGGGTGGGGGGCCTGAGAGGCGCAGGCAGAGGCTTACCAGACGGGTGCTGCAGATGGGTGGAGACACATGGTGCAGCTTGGGTGGAAGTGGGCCGATTGGCCAACGGAGCAGCGTGGCAGCTCCGCCGGCCGGGGCTCGGGTCCTTCCTAGAGCCTGCGAGAGGACCGTGCGATTTTAAGGAAGTTTGTGTTTGGTGGTTGAGAAGCTAGCAGTCAATTCCTTCCCATTCTCTCCTCCTCCTCCTCCTCTTCCCCTCCCCGCGGTTCCTGCATTCAGTTTCTTTACGAGAGAAGTTTTTAGTTCAACTTGCCCTCTGTGTGTTTGTGGGAGAGGGAACGTCCACGGCTTCAAGGCGAACGTGGAACCGTCTTCACGTGTGTGTGTGAGTGTGTAATTTTTACGTACAAATGCAACAGGGGTTGTATCCGGCGCTAGTCGTGCTTGGCGTAGACCCGCTGAAATTTGCAGACATGCCCATTTTGTGTCCCTGCGTTTCGGTGGGTCTGTTCTGGGTTGGGCCTCGCTGCATGCAGCCCCACCCGTGCCCCGTGGAAATTGTGTCGTCATTACAAAATGGGGGTGGGGGGCAGCAGTCCACACGCTGCTTCTCCAAAGACGTGTCGGTTTTAAAGCCATCTCCTTCCAGTTTTAACAGAGTGCTTTATTTCTGAAATCAGTGTGCACTAACTCATCAAGTGGAGGATGGAGGTCAATAGTCCTCTGCGGGTATTTATTGGAGAAGAATCACAGCTGCTAATTCTTGACGGCGGAGCTGGCGCAAAGGCCGCCTCTTCCTCTCCAGCGCACGCTCGGTGTGTGTTATTCCTCGGGCCTTGCAGCGGAGGCATCGCTCTCCCGATAAAGGTGCCGTCTCCTTGGTACTGGCGTTGCTACGTCTCTGTTTCCGAGAGTGTGCGATTTAATGGTGAAAGAGTCCTGTGCTGCAATTGGATGCTTCTCAGTGTCTTGTTGCTGCTGCTGCCCTCCATAGCTCAGAGGAGCCCTCACCTCTGGAGCAGGTGAACTGGAAGAAAAGCTGTTGGTGGTTAGGCTGCCTCTCTCCCCTCCTGCCCCCCAGTCCTTCTGCTGCCCCTCATCCCCAATCTTAACAGATCCTTCTTTAAACTTCCATCTCTCTCTCTCTCTAACTCCCTCCCTCCTTCTTTCATTTCCAGTTAATTCCTTTACCATTTTTGGCTTTTCGCTGTCCAGGTTTATGAGTGAGACCCAATACACACTTCCCCTACAGCCCATTTTCTTTCTTTTTTTTAAAAAAAAAAGCATGAAAAAGGAGCGTCGGGTGCTTCAAAGTTCTCCAGCACCTCGCGGTCGATAAGGTTTTGTTCTCCTTGAATGCCGGGCCCTCTGCCATTCCGGGAAGTGTGGGAACCGGCATCCGGCCGGCCAAAGTGCCCACCCCCCACCCCTTCAATTCCAGCAGGTAAGGAAGCCACAGCTGGGTGGCTGAACCAGGCGGAGTCCCCAGATCGGGGCTTGCTGAGGGTGATGTTGAAGAGGCGCTGGCCATGTTCTGTCTTTGCTTGGGTTTGCGCCTTGGGATGACTTGGTGCAGGCCAAGTGACAGGTGGGCTGACGGGCGAGTCACTCGGCCACAACAGAAGCCGGCAGCTTGCAGTGGTACCACTGCTTTCCTGTTAGCTCACCTTGCTAGGAACCCTGCAAAAAACCCCATCTAAGGTGAAGCTGCTTTTAAAAGACACGGCTGCCTTGAGCTCCCCGACGCAAGGGATGAATAAGTTTTCCCCAGCCTGTCTTGGCACTTGCCTCTCGAAAGGCGGCAGAGCCGGTGGGTATCTTGGCATCCGTGCATGGCACGACCGGCTAGCATGGTTGGCAAGTGCTTCAGGAGAGAGAAAGGCCCAGTTCGACAACCGAATGCCTCCCTCCAGGAGTCCGCACCATGATGTCTCCCAACATGTTTCCCAGAGCGTCTCCGTGTGGGTAGGGGAACTTTGTGGAGTGCCTACCCTTGGGGGTGGGATTTTGGAATGCCTTCCCAAAATTCCCAAAGGTTATTGGGTTGCCAGGAGCAAAAGGCTCTCCCTCTATTGGCACTGCGACCTTAAATCCCTGGGACTCTGCAGAGATAGGGACACAGAACAACATTTAACCACAAGTCGGAGGCGCAATTCTTGACTTTGGTGAACTGGGCTGGTTTCTTGCATTCAGGACTTGGTGGGGCAAGGTGCCTTTTCTCTCTCCCAAGCCCTTCTCAGAGAAATCCCCTACCCCACTCAAAATAATAATAATAATTCACTCTTCTCTCACCGAACCCTCTCCCCATATACTCGTTTTTGCTTTCAAGAGTCTGCAAACTTCCTTCTGTTTTTCGGTGGCTTGTCTGTGAAGGATATTTGAGTATCAGTGCTTTCCATCGATTCCCACCCGATTGCAGGGCAAAGATGCAAGCTTTGCACGAAACTTTGAGAGAGAGAAACTGAGCCCATGTGTGTCTCTTCACTGCCTTGAGTTTTTCTTCTCTCCCGCAACCCCGCCCCCCCGGACTCCTAGCATCTGATACGATCTAAAAGGGGAGGCGAACAGGACCCCCACAAGCCGACGAAGACTGCTGGGAAGATAACCCAGGCCAGGGGAGAGACCCTGTGTTTCCCCCCCCACTGATCCATGTTTTGCTGCTGATTGTGGATACGGAATATACTGGGTATGGAACGAAAGCAAAATAAAAACGGACTGTGCATTTTATTTCCCCTTCTAAATAGTGTAAGTGACTCGATCGTGGATTTGAAACACAACATTTGGAAGGCGTTCCACCCCACCCCTTTTAACCTCGCAGTTGCTCTTATTTGGTGTGCTTTCTAAGCGAGACTGACCATGTCGTTGCCGTCTTCATAAAGCAGCAAGGGAGAAAGATGGGTGGATTCTCCTGTGGGGTGGAGATTTACTGCGTGTGTAAAGAGCAGCTGGGGGAAACTTGCAAATTTTCAATCCTCTTTAAGCGGGCCGAAGGAAATGGGAAGAGACCCCCTTAGCAGATCTATAGGCGACATTTCTTGGGTGGGGTGGTCAGGGAGGGGGAGGCCTTCTGTAACTCAAGTCTTTTCCCCCCTCAAACTATAATTTGAAATCCATTCCCGCAGCCAGATCCCTTCCACTTTGACACTGTCTGACAGCTGATTTAATTCCCCCCCTCCCCTCACTCCAAGTGCAAACGTTAGTTTTATCAAATGGGGTAACTCCTGAGGATCTGAATGTATAATATTCAGTGTTTGAGTTAAAAGTTGTCAATGAACTTAGTGGGATCATGTGATCTAATTACTGTACTTTTTTTTTTTCATAATGCTTATATATATCTGAACAGTGAGGCTTTTGCTGGGTGTGTGTGGGGGGGTGCATTTTACGGTTCAAAAAGATTTTTTTTTGTTATGTTTCCTTTTACGGCTTTGGTTTCTTGGGGAAGGGGTGTTTAAGAATGTGCTGAGTGTTTTGACGGTGCTTTTTTTTTTTTAAAGAAACTATTTTCACCATGGGGAGAAGAAATAAATGGCACTTTACATTAAGAAGCCTGGTTTCCTGTGGATTTTTGTTCGCAGTGTGTGATCCGAGAGGCCAAGGAAGAGCCACCCAAATGCCTCAGTTATGCTTTGTTTTGCAAAGTTTTTCTTAGTTTATCGCCTATTAGTACAGCAAAAAATGGGTAAGCACAACCCACCATTGTTAATAATAATAATAATAATTTTTTATTTATACCCCGCCCTTCCCAGTTCAGGAAACCGGACTCAGGGTGGCTAACCACAAATTTAAAACACTTAATTGATGCTACACAAAAAACACACACATAAAATACGATATAAAGTGTAAATAACAATAAAATCAAAAATCAATTTAGGGGGGAAATCCATCCAATAAACATTAGATGATCACCAGGACTAGCTGGCTAAATTAGTCCCACTTGGGCCAGCGAGGAGACCAGAGGAGAATTAGCTGTGGGATCCCAGAGCGGGGAATCTTCATAAAAAGGGGAGGGGGAGGGAAGGAAGGGGAACAAAAGATCAGGCTAAGTTCAAATTGAAACCAGGCGAAATAGTTCTGTCTTACAGGCCCTGCGGAAAGAAGTTAAATCCTGCAGGGCCCTGGTCTCCTGGGACAGAGCATTCCACCAGGTCGGAGCCATCACTGAGAAGGCCCTGGCCCTGGGGGAGGATAGTCTGACTTCCTTAGATAGCTGCAGGAAGCTTCTTTTGCAAGTCCACCACACATGAAGGAACATTCAACTTCTTGCATCTCCAACACTTACCGTATTTTTCTGTCTATAAGATGCCCCCATGTATTTTGGGGGACTCAGATTTAAGAAAATGGGGGGGGGGACACTATCCGTGTATAAGACATCCCCTAATTTTGGACATTATTTTTTTAGGGGGGAAACCTAGTCTTCTACATGGAAAAATACGGTATCTGATTCAGTCTTATACATCTTGGCAAGCCTGCTTGGAGTTAGAGAACAGCTGCGAATCATTTTCAGGTAGTTCCCCTTCACATTCCGAATTTGTATTTCCACATCCCAATCATTTGGACGACTTGAACCAAACACAAACCAAACTAGCGTGTTTTGTAAAGCGACGAAGATTGACTGGAATCACCGCAGTTCCTCTTTGAGACGGGCGTCTTAAACTCTGCTTAAACCGTGCCCCACAAGGGATTACCGTATTTTGCGCCCCATAGGACGCTCCGGCCCATAGGATGCACCTAGTTTTGGGGGGGGGAAATAAAGAAAAAAAAATTATTTCCCCCCCAGGTGCGGGGCTGGAAGAACCAGGTCGGGGAACAGTGGCAAGGCGCGCTCTGCCTCCCCGCTGTCCCCCAAGCTTGTGGGGCTGGCGATGGGGAGAAGTGCGCTGATCCCGGGACTGCAGGCAGCTCTGCGCGGCCATCGGGAACGGGGCAGGACTTCGCGCCTGGCTCCTGGTGGCCGTGCAGAGCTGCGCTGAGCCGGGGACTGCAGGCAGCTCTGCGCAACCCTCGGAGCCGTCTCCCGAGGGTTGCGCAGAGCTTCCTGAAGCCTGGACAGCGAGAGGGGTTGGTGCGCACCAAGCTTCAGCAAAAGCCTGCATTCGCCCCATAGGACGCACACACATTTCCCCTTCATTTTTGGAGGGGGAAAAAGTGCATCCTATAGGGCAAAAAATACAGTACTTCCCTGCCCTTTGGCAGCGATGCTAAGGGATTATACTATATTTTACCTCCCGTGGTACTCAATATCTGCCTGAGCCTTGCCAGGGGGAGATAATCCAAAGATGTGGACTCAAGTGTCCCTCTCCTCTCCATCAGGGGATGTTCCGAACCAGTGCTTAGGTGTGGCAATGGACTGGATGAGGTCCAGTAAGCCTAGACCAGCCTTTCTCAACCTGTGGGTCCCCAGATGTTGTTGAACTACAACTCCCATCACCCCTAGCTAGCAAGGCCAGAGCTCAGGGATGCTGGGAGTTGTAGTCCGACAACATCTGGGGACCCACAGGTTGAGAAAGGCTGATCTAGAGCGTGGGTAGGCAAGCTAAGGCCCGGAGGCTGGATTTGGCCCAATCACCTTCTCAATCCAGGTTCCGGGAATCAGCGTGTTTTTACATGAGTAGAACGTGTCCTTTTATTTAAAATGCATCTCTGGGTTATTTGTGGGGCATAGGAATTCGTTCTTTTGTCTTCTTCAAAATATAGTCCGGCCCCCCACAAGGCCTGAGGGGTAGGGGACCGGCCCCCTGCTGAAAAACTTTGCTGACCCCTGGACTAGCCTCAATCCAGGCAAGATGAAGACGTTGCAGCTGACGGATTCTTCATGAGCACAGATGATTATATATTCACCTTTCTTTTGACAAATGGAAAATTCCTCACTTCAATAAAGAATGAAGGGGGGGGGAATTATAATTTATAATTTACTGTAAATACTCTGGTCCAGGGGATCACAAAGAGGCAGACATGACTAAACAACATACAGGTGGTACATGACCCCAGTCAAGCTTGCAAAGATCTACCATTTGCCCGATAATAAATGTTGGAAATGCAAAGAAACTAAAGGTACTTTTTTTCACCTTTGGTGGACGTGCCCGAAGATTAAGGCCTTCTGGGAAATGATATATAATGAAATGAAAAAGGTACTTAAATGTACTTTCCCTAAGAAACCAGAGGCCTTTCTCTTGGGCATTGTCGGCCAATTGGTGCCAAAGAAGGATAGAACATTCTTTATGTATGCTACAACCCTACAGGATTTAACCTCCTTCTGTCGGGCCTGTAAGACAGAGCTATTCCGCCTGGCTTTTAATTTGAATTCAGTCTGATCTTTTATTTCCCTTCTCCTCCCTCCCCTTTTATGAAGATCACCCGCTCTGAGACCCCACAGCTCATTCTCCCCTGGCCTCCTCGCTGGCCCAAGTAGGACCAATTCAGCCAGCTAGCCCTGGGGATTATCTAATTGATTTTTGAATGTTATTGTTATTCATGTTTTTATACTGTATTTTATGCTGCTTTTATAATTAAGTGTTTTAAAGTGTTTTAAAATTGTTGTTAGCCGCCCTGAGCCCGGTTTTTGAACCGGGAAGGGTGGGGTATAAATAAAAAATTATTATTATTATTGTTAAGGCCCTCAGGGGGTCCCTTCAAACTATGGTTGTTTGTTGTTTTTTGCATTTTGTTAATTTTTATTTGTTTCTCACACAATTACATTCAAAAAAAGAAAAGAACATCTTTTAACGTTTCTTACTTACATTCTGTAATTATATATCCATATATCACTGTACCTCCCCCCCCCCTTTACAACCCTGTGACTTCCCTCCACCCGTGCTTGGCATTATTAAATTAATTTAATATTCTTTTAATATTGTGTTAAAGCAATATAATTTATATAAAAACCCGTAAAATCTTTTCCAACTTTTATCCTCCTTTCCTGGATGTTGCTGTGCCTTGTCCTGAAGGACCTACATTGCCTCCCAGGATGTTTCCGAGCACAATTCAAAGTGTTGGTGCTGACCTTTAAAGCCCTAAACGGCCTCGGTCCAGGATACCTGAAGGAGCGTCTCCACCCCCATCGTTCCGCCCAGACAATGAGGTCCAGCTCCGAGGGCCTTCTGGTGGTTCCCTCATTGCGAGAAGTAAGGTTACAGGGAACCAGGCAGAGGGCCTTCTCGGTGGTGGCGCCCGCCCTGTGGACCGCCCTCCCGTCAGATGTCAAAGAGAAAAACAACTACCAGACTTTTAGAAGACATCTGAAAGCAGCCCTGTTTAAGGAAGCTTTTAATGTTTAATAGGTTATTGTATTTTGGTGTTTTGTTGGAAGCCGCCCAGAGTGGCTGGGGAAACCCATCCAGATGGGTGGGGTATAAATAATAAATAATAATAATATCTGAAGAAGTGTGCATGCACACGAAAGCTCATACCAAGAACTAACTTAGTTGGTCTTTAAGGTGCTACTGTAAGGAATTTTTTAAATAATAATAATAATAATAGTAATAATATCATCATCATCATTATCATTATTATCATCCTAACTTTGCAAACATCCATCTAAGCATATCAATAAGTTTATTTTGGAACAATGTTTTGTCATATACTCCTCTACACATTCCCATTCTTTTCTTAGTTTTTTATTAGATTGTAATCTGATTGCTGCCGTCATCTTGGCCAATTCGATAAATTCACAAAAGTTAATTTGCCAATCCGCCACTGTAGGGACTGTATCTCCCTTCCAGTTTTTCGCCACTAAGATCCTAGCAGCAGCCGTCGCAAATAGGAATTATTTTTTTCTTATCATTGGGGCTGTCTTTTGTCATTATGTATATCGGTATGTAACGAATGAAGCTTTGCAGGGTTAAAGAAAGAAAAATGGTGCAAAAGTCATAAAGATAATAGGTAATTACATTGGACACAACAATTTAGAAAGAGTAAAAATTTCGAGGTCTTAGAACAAAGGAAGGAAGTCAATATGTGTATACGTACATAACAATCAGAATGATGATGTGGATTTATTTGTAAATGTGTGTTTTTGTTTTGTTCGTTTTTCTTTTTTTCTAGTGTTTTGTTTTGCTTGTTTGTACTGCTTTATTTTGGATTCAATGTTTGTATGTCCCAGCCCAGGAGGAAACAGGAAGTTCTCGACTGGCTGGACCAAACATTCCCCGCATGGCCACTCTAGGAAAACAAGGAATGTTGTCCTTGACTGCTACTTATGTATGATATTGGTCTGACCGTTCTAGTGTGCAATTTGATTTCACCAACAAGACGCCCATCGCTGAGCTCAGCCTTCGGTTCATGCTGCTGGTGGGCCAAGGAGCCAGGGACATTTTGCTTTATTTATTATGGTAGTGGTGCAAGCTTTAGCGCGGGTGGTGCTGTTGGTTAAACCACAGAGTCTAGGACTTGCCAATCAGAAGGTCGGTGGTTCGAATCCCCATGATGGGGTGAGCTCCCGTTGCTCGGTCCCTGCTCCTGCCAGCCTAGCAGTTCGAAAGCACCTCAAAGTGCAAGTAGATAAATAGGTACCACTCTGGCGGAAAGGGAAACGGTGTTTCCGTGCACTGCTCTGGTTCGCCAGAAGCGGCTTAGTCCTGCTGGCCACATGACCCGGAAGCTGTACACCGGCTCCCTCGGCCAATAAAGCGAGATGAGCGCCACATGAATCTGTATTCATGGAGTTGGAAGGGACCACAGCAGTCATCCAGCCCAACTCCTTGCAACGCAGGAATCTTTTGCCTAATGTGGGGCTTGAACCCACGACTCTGAGATTGAGAGTCTCATGCTCTGCTGACATCTTTGGCGATCCCTCGTAGCCGAGCAAGATTGTCTTCCTTAAACATGGTTTTAACAGTGAGTCCGTAAGTGACTGCGGAGGCCAATTCTGGATCCACACGTCCTTCCACAGTGGGGACATTAGTTCCCGGGTGGGAGTTGATCACGGTGTGGATTTGCCAATCTTAGCACGTTTCTCCCTTGCGTCCTGAGTTCAAGTGTCTTCAAAGCCCATGACACCTTTGGTCAAGGCTGTTCTCCAATTGGAGCGCTCGCAGGCCAGTGTTTCCCAGTTGTTACTGTTTATGCTACATTTTTTAGATTTGTCTTGAGAGAGTCTTCAAACCTCTTTTGTTGACCACCAGCATTACACTTTCCATTCTTAAGTTTGGAATAGAGTAGTTGCTTCGGAAGACGATCATCAGGCATCCGAACGACATGACCAGTCCAACGAAGTTGATGTTGAAGAATCATTGCTTCGACACTGGTGATCTTTGCTTCTTCCAGGACACTGGCATTAGTTCGCCTGTCTTCCAAAGCGATGTGTAAAAAATTTCAGAGACACCGTTGATGGAATCTGTCAAGGAGCTGGAGATGGCGTTTATAAGTGCTCCATGTTTCACAAGCGTACAATAAGGTTGGTAGTACAACAGCTTTGTAAACAAGCATTTTGGTTTCCCTGCAGTTGTCCCAGTCCTCCAACACACTGCATTTTAATCGGGAGAAAGCTGCACTCGCAGAGCTCAGGCGATGCTGGATTTTGGCATCAATGTCGGCCCTTGTGGAAAGCTAACTGCCCAGGTAGGAGAAGTGATTGACATTTTCCAACGTTACACCACTGAGTTGGATTTGTGGCCATTAGGTCCAGTTGTGACCGACTCTGGGGTTGCGGCGCTCGTCTCGCTTTATTGGTCGAGGGAGCCGGCGTACAGCTTCCGGGTCATGTGGCCAGCAGGACTAAGCTGCTTCTGGCGAACCAGAGCAGCGCGCGGAAACGCCGTTTACCTTCCCGCCGGAGTGCTACCTATTTATCTACTTGCACTTTGACGTGCTTTTGAACTGCTAAGGTTGGCAGGAGCGGGGATAGCTCAGCCTTAAAACATTGCACTACACAAATGCAATAAATAAATCATATGAACGGTTCCTTTGTTATTCACCAATCATTAATTTATTATAGTTCAATACCAAAAAATACGCCGAACATGAAAATGCACTTAACACGAAACTATTAAAAAAAACTGTTGGGGAAAATGCATTGGTCACCCTCTGGCAACAGTAATAATAATAGTTTATTTTGTTATAACCATTTATTTAGCAGTAACAGTATTTATGCTGGCTGCCTACCAACACAGGCCTTTGGATGATATAGATAACACAAAACATTATTATTATTATTATTATTATTATTTTATTTTATTTTAAAAAACACACAACCTAGACCGATTACAGTCTAAACTTAATACCCAGCCCAGTGGCTGATGTTGCCCAAGATGACAGTAAAAAGCACTGGAGCAGGAGGAGGGAATCCCACAGCTGACTAGGGATTTAAGCTTGCATCTGCGGCGTGCTGTGAGGTCCTAAAGCTTGCACCACTACCATCATAGGTAAAGGTAAAGGGACCCCTGACCATTAGGTCCAGTCGTGACCGACTCTGGGGTTGCGATGCTCATCTCGCTTTATCGGCCGAGGGAGCCGGCATACAGCTGGCGTACAGCTTCCGGGTCATGTGGCCAGCAGGACTAAGCTGCTTCTGGCGAACCAGAGCAGCGCACGGAAACGCCGTTTACCTTCCCGCTGGAGCGCTACCTATTTATCTACTTGCACTTTGAGGTGCTTTCGAACTGCTAAGTTGGCAGGAGCAGGGACCGAGCAACGGGAGCTCACCCCATCACGGGGATTCGAACCACCGACCTTCTGATCGGCAAGTCCTAGGCTCTGTGGTTTAACCCACAGCGCCACCCGCGCTAAAGCTTGCACCACTACCATAATAAATAAAGCAAAATGTCCCTGGCTCCTTGGCCCACCAGCAGCATGAACCCAAGGCTGAGCTCAGCGATGGGCGTCTTGCTGGTGAAATCAAATTGCACACTAGAACGGTCAGACCAATATTTATGTATGCAACTACGGCGGCAAGGTTATTGATTGCCAAAAATTGGAAAAGCAACAGCGTCCCAGCTAAAACAGACTGATTATCTAAAATGATGGAATACAATAAATAAAATAAAATAAAATAAAATAAAATGATGGAATACTTCCACATTGCCGAACTAACAGGGAGGATAAGAGGAGATCTGGTACAAAAAGTGAATAAGGAGGGGTCTATCTTTAAGAAATGCATCAAAATTTATGTGGGAAAAGTAGAATTTCTGACAGATATTGAGTGAATCTAGAAAATTATTAGAGTGAAAGGAGAGTAAAGTCAAGATAGAAGAAGAGATTAAAGAAATAATGAAGCTAATTGGAAAAATAAAGTAGCGTAACAAGAACGGCTGGAAGTCAAGTTGGTGGGTGTTCGTGTGGGTTAGGTGTGTTGGTATGTTAATATGTATAGTATAGATGGGTATTATATAGAGTGATGCATGTTTTTATATTATGAAGATAAGGTAGTGTGTTGTGTACATGTATTGTGTAAATGTATATGTACAGTGGTACCTCAGGTTACATACGCTTCAGGTTACATACGCTTCAGGTTACAGACTCCGCTAACCCAGAAATAGTACCTCGGGTTAAGAACTTTGCTTCAGGATGAGAACAGAAATCGTGCAGCGGCAGCAGGAGGCCCCATTAGTTAAACTGGTGCTTCAGGTTAAGAACAGTTTCAGGTTAAGTACAGACCTCCGGAACGAATTAAGTACTTAACCTGAGGTACCACTGTATGTGTTTTATATGCTAATAAAATAAAAAAATTTAAAAAGAAATCAAATTGGACACTAGTCAAACAGGAGGGAATCCCTCTGCCGAGGACCCGGAGTGCTGTGAGGTCCTAAAGCTTGCATCATTATCATCAACATCATTCGCAAAACAAAGCAAAAAATTAAAAAGTCCCGACTCTCCCCAACCAACTCTTTCCAAAAGGATTTTATTTTTTTCCTCCCTTTTTAAATAAGGAAACGCACCTGTCTTCTCCAGGCTTGCTTTGCTTTGCAATTCATTGAAAGGTTCCCTTTCCACCTTCCCGGCTTGCAAACGCTTTCCTCGCAGCTGACTAGGGATTCCAGCTTGCATCTCCTGCGTGCTGTGCGGTCCTAAAGCTTGCATCATTTGCAAAGCAATAAAATAAAAATAAAATAAAAAGTCCCGACTCTCCCCACCAACTCTTTCCAAAAAGATTTTATTTTTCCCCTCCCTTTTTAAATAAGGAAACGCACCTGTCTTCTCCAAGCTGGCTGCTTTGCTTTGCAATTCATTGAAAGGTTCCCTTTTCACCTGCCCGGCTTGCAAACGCTTTCCTCGCAGCTGACCAGGGATTCCAGCTTGCATCTCCGGCGTGCTGTGCGGTCCTAAAGCTTGCACCATTATCATCAACATCATTCGCAAAGCAAAAAATTGAAAAGTCCCGACTCTCCCCAACCAACTCTTTCCATCTCCGGCGTGCTGTGCGGTCCTAAAGCTTGCACCATTATCATCAACATCATTTGCAAAGCAATAAAATAAAAATAAAATAAAAAGTCCCGACTCTCCCCAACCAACTCTTTCCATCTCCGGCGTGCTGTGCGGTCCTAAAGCTTGCACCATTATCATCAACATCATTTGCAAAGCAATAAAATAAAAATAAAATAAAAAGTCCCGACTCTCCCCAACCAACTCTTTCCATCTCCGGCGTGCTGTGCGGTCCTAAAGCTTGCACCATTATCATCAACATCATTTGCAAAGCAATAAAATAAAAATAAAATAAAAAGTCCCGACTCTCCCCACCAACTCTTTCCAAAAAGATTTTATTTCCCCCCTCCCTTTTTAAATAAGGAAACGCACCTGTCTTCTCCAGGCTGGCTTTGCATTGCATTGCAGGGTCCCCTTTGCAGCTCCCCGGCTTGCAAACGCTTTCCTGGCCGCGTTGCTGGGTTAGATAACATGGGCTTAGCTGGGAGGAGAAGGGTCGCTCCGTCGCCTGGGTGGGGTCGGAGAAGGCAGCAATTGCAGGCTGCCAAAAAAATAAAAATATAGCGAAAAACCACACGGCCATTGCCCGCTTGCAGCCGGAGCGTGCCCTGGGCAAGATGCAAGCAAGCCAAGGGTGAGACGTGGCAGCAAGCGAGCAAGCAAGCAAAGCTAGGATGGGGGGGGGGGGTTGCCTTGAATGCTCCCTCTCTCTTTTATTTATTTTTTCCCTCCCCCCTTCCACCCCCCCCTGTGCCTTTGCCAGTTGCAATCTCCCTTCTGGTTCCTCCTCCTCCTCCTTTGCAAAAAAAATAATAATAATAAAGTCTCCCTTGCAAAAAGCAACAGCCAGTTTGCAAAAGCCTCCTGTCAGTTTGCAAAAAGGGGAAAGCTTGCCAAAGAGAAAGCAAGTCGTCCCCCCCCCCCCAGCGCAGTTGCTGCACCTTTAAGGAAAGGGAGGGACCCCTGTCCTTTTTCTGCTTCTCTCTCTCTCTTTTTCTCCCCTCCACCCTCCCACCCCCCCCTGTGCCTTTGCCAGTTGCAATCTCCCTTCTGGTTCCTCCTCCTCCTTTGCAAAAATAATAATAATAATAAAGTCTCCCTTGCAAAAAGCAACCAGGACTCGCCCGGCCAGTTTGCAAAAGCCTCATGTCAGTTTGCAAAAAGGGGAAAGCTTGCCAAAGAGAAAGCAAGTCGCCCCCCCCCCCCA
>NC_138756.1:6591166-6667102 GCF_965113315.1 Podarcis vaucheri | reverse complement strand
CAACTTTGCCTTAAGTGAGAGGAGGTTGCTGGGGGAGGGGAGGGTTTTTTGGGGGTGGGGGGTGTTTGTGTGTGTGTGTGGTTTTTTCTGGGAGGGGGAAGATGTTCAGTGGGGTGGGGGTGGGAGGAAGCTGGAGTGGGGAAGGGGGGGTGTTTGAAGTGCGTGGAGGGGGGGGGAAGGAAAGCAGCCTTGAAGGTGAAAGGAGAGCCTGAAGTCAAGGGTGCTGCTGGGGGTGGGGGGGCTGTGTTTGTTTTGCATTGGGGGGCGCAAGTGCAATTGCACGAGATGCAAGCTGTATAGGGCACGTTGCAATCTGGAAATATTTGCATTTTCTGGGTGCTATATATTAATTGCCCCTTTGCATTGGGGAACTGCAGGGGGTGGTTTCTGGGTGGGGGGGGAAGGTTGCAATTAAGTGCAAAGGGGAAGCTGGAAATAACTTTCCTCCTCCTTCAGCCCCCCCACCCCTCCTCCTTCCTGCCAAAGACCCTATTCTGTGCTGCGTTGCATTGCATACGTTGTACTAGCTTAAGGCAGGATATGTGTGTGTGTGCTTTTTAAGGGAGGGGGCTTTTGCAAGCCCCGGGGAGGACAAATGCCTTGGCTCCCTGGGAATTGTAGTCTTTCCCCGCGCTCCGGCCTGCAGGTGCAATGGAGGCGGGGACTACGTCTCCCGAGGTGCTCAGCGCCGGGGCCTTGCCTCGGCCCTCGTGAGGCTGGCTGACGGGCGGCCGCGGCGGCCAATGGCCGGCCCGCCTGCCGCTTCCGCTCCCTGCCAGCCGCCGCCGCGGCCAATGGCGGACCGAGGGAGGGAGGAAAGGAGGGGGAAGGGAAGGGAAGGGAAAGCGGCTAAGGGCTCGAGCCAGCCCTGGCCCCGGGGGGGAGAGGTGGGGTCCGCGGGCGCGGCGACCAGGAAAGGCCGGGGATTTGAGGCCTAGTACAAGGCCCCGGGCGGGGCTCGCTTGCCTTCCCAGCTTCCCCAATGGGGGCTGTGAAGGGTACAGAGGGGGCAGCTGAGGCGCTGGTCCCCTCCTCACTCTTCTGAGGGGGAATTTGAGGAGGGGGCTGCTGTTGAAGGCGGGGTATATGGAAACTGGGGGCAAATATTTTGGGGTTTTTTGGGGGGGAGCTTCTGATAATAAGAGGGGTGAATGTGGGGGTGGGTTTCAGGGGTTTGAATGATTTTAAGGTTCAAAAACTGGGGGTGGGAGCATGAAAATAGTTCCAAATAGTTGTAGCATATTAAAATATTATTATTATTATTATTATTATTATTATTATTATTATTATTTATTATTAAGGTTCAAAAACTGGGGGGTGGGAGCATGAAAATAGTTCCAAATAGTTGTAGCATATTAAAATATTATTATTATTATTATTAAGGTTCAAAAACTGGGGGGTGGGAGCATGAAAATAGTTACAAATAGTTGTATCATATTAAAATATTATTATTATTATTAAGGTTCAAAAACTGGGGGGTGGGAGCATGAAAATAGTTCCAAATAGTTGTAGCATATTAAAATATTATTATTATTATTATTAAGGTTCAAAAACTGGGGGGTGGGAGCATGAAAATAGTTCCAAATAGTTGTAGCATATTAAAATATTATTATTATTATTATTAAGGTTGAAAAACTGGGGGGTGGGAGCATGAAAATAGTTCCAAATAGTTGTAGCATATTAAAATATTATTATTATTATTAAGGTTCAAAAACTGGGGGGTGGGAGCATGAAAATAGTTCCAAATAGTTGTAGCATATTAAAATATTATTATTATTTTATTAAGGTTCAAAAACTGGGGGGTGGGAGCATGAAAATAGTTACAAATAGTTGTAGCATATTAAAATATTATTATTATTATTAAGGTTCAAAAACTGGGGGGTGGGAGCATGAAAATAGTTCCAAATAGTTGTAGCATATTAAAATATTATTATTATTTTATTAAGGTTCAAAAACTGGGGGGTGGGAGCATGAAAATAGTTACAAATAGTTGTAGCATATTAAAATATTATTATTATTATTATTATTTATTTATTTTAATTAGACTTGCTAGTCGCTTGCTGCTCAAAGGCCTTCAGGTGACTCGCAACCTGTTCAAAATAAGACACATCATAACTTTTTTTAAAATTAAAGAAAGTCATGCCCAAACCACCTACAATTCTATATATCTATCTGTC
Organism: Podarcis vaucheri; assembly: GCF_965113315.1. Taxonomy (NCBI): domain Eukaryota; kingdom Metazoa; phylum Chordata; class Lepidosauria; order Squamata; family Lacertidae; genus Podarcis; species Podarcis vaucheri. The sequence continues at coordinate 6,664,925 of NC_138756.1, read as the reverse complement.
TGTCTGTCCGTCTATCTATCTATCTATCTATCTATTTATCTCCTATATACGCATATACACAACGAGTCAATGGAGCCTCGAGTTCGGATTTCTACTTTTGGCCTATGGACTTGCTTAAGTGCATGGGGGACGGACGGGGGGGGGCGGTCCTGTGTTATAGGGGTTTAAATTGTTCCTATGCAAGTATTCTAAATGGTGGGATTTGTCTGTAAAGCTTTCCAGAACAACAACAACAACAACAAAACTACTGATGGGGGAGGCTTTATCAATTAAATAGGTTCATTATTATTATTTGGCTCAATGGGAGAGCAAGAGACTCTTAATCTCAGGGTCGCCGCACGGGGCAAAAGATTCCTGCATTTGCAGGGGGTTGGACTAGATGCCTCCCGGGGTCCCCTCCAACTCTGCGGTTAAATGATCCGATATGCCGTTCTCCCATAAGTGGGGCGGTTTTTACGGCCGTATAAAAGCATTAAAAGACACATTAAAAGCGGCACATGCAGATGTTACAGGTGAGATGCTACCTGAGAAAATTTGGAAACGGCTGCGCAGTTGTCAATGAGAAAGGTCTTCAGTCAAAAGCGGGGGTGCGTGCCGCATCTCTGTTGGAAGAGTGCTCCACGCAGCATGGGTCTGTCAAAGCTAAATAGCAGGTTTCTGGTTGAGGATGTTTGACGCTCTTCTGTAGCGCAGGGGAACACGAGGCCCAATTTGATTGATTAGGCTAGGACGTAATAGTAAGGTTGCCTTGTACCTACCCACATGAATCCCCAAAAGAAAGGGATTTGTTTGGGCAGCAGGTGAGGAAACAGCATGTTTGCTTGCATTGGGATGTTAGGATTGTATTGGTCTTTTTTAATTTCCTTTTAAAAATTAGCCTACCGAGGCAGGCTACAGATCTCTCGATGAATATTTGGAGGAATCACCAATGTCCTGAGTTTGAACTTGGAGGGCAGAAGCTACATAGAGATCCCAGTGTGGCCACTGGCTGTTGTCAAGGTAGCTGAAAGGATGTGTACAGAAACCTTGGATTGCTTAAAAGGTGTTTTATAGGAGGGTGAATGTGAAAGACCCTTGTTCAACTCGTTGTTGTTGTTTAGTCGTTTAGTCGTGTCCGACTCTTTGTGACCCCCTGGACCAGAGCACGCCAAGCACTCCTGTCTTCCACTGCCTCCCGCAGTTTGGTCAAACTCATGCTGGTAGCTTCGAGAACACTGTCCCACCATCTCGTCCTCTGTCGCCCCCTTCTCCTTGCGCCCTCCATCTTTCCCAGCATCAGGGTCTTTTCCAGGGAGTCTTCTCTTCTCCTGAAGTGGCCAAAGTCTTGGAGCCTCAGCTTCAGGATCTGTCCTTCCAGTGAGCACTCAGGGCTGATTTCCTTCAGAATGGAGAGGTTTGATCTTCTTGCAGTCCATGGGACTCTCAAGAGTCTCCTCCAGCACCAGAATTCAAAAGCATCCATTCTTTGGCGTTGTTCAACCCACACCTGCTTTAATAATAATAATGTTGTTGTTGTTGTTATTACATTTATATACCGCCTTTATCTTCAGAGGGTTTCAAGGCGGTGGACATGGTCGTCGTCTTCCCCATCTCATCCTCACAATGACCCTGTGAGGTAGGTCAGGCTAAGAGATGGCGACTGACTCCAAGGTCACCCATTGGCTCTCGGCTCTCTTCACGATATTCACTCGAGGTGAATATTGCTGGCCGGCCTAAAAGGGTCGTTCGTAAGGATGAATGAGAAGAGGGGAGGGGTTTTAATGCCTCCAGAGCAATGTTTATCATTAGATAAAGGTAAAGGGACCCATGACCATTTGGTCCAGTTGTGACTGACTCTGGGGTTGTGGTGCTCATCTCGCTTTACTGGCCGAGGGAGCCGGTGTACAGCTTCCGGGTCAAGTGGCCAGCAGGTCTAAGCCGCTTCTGGCGAACCAGAGCAGTGCACGGAAACGCCGTTTACCTTCCCGCCGGGGCGGTACCTATTTATCTACTTGCACTTTGACGTGCTTTCGAACTGCTAGATTGGCAGCAGCAGGGACCGAGCAATGGGAGCTCACCCCGCCACAGGGATTCGAACCGCCGACCTTCTGATCGGCAAGTCCTAGGCTCTGTGGTTTAACCCACAGCGCCACCCCGTCCCATGTTTATCATTATGAGGTGGGAAATGGTACTTGAGCGGTGCAGTAAAGAACACAGGAGATTGCATTATGCACAGTTAGGCCATTGGTAATGTGTCTGTAGTCACTCTCCAGGCCTTCAGAGGATCTCCTGCCTAGAAATCTTCCCTAGAAACAAAAGAGAGATCCCTGCCCTAAACCATTCTCCATAGGGGCCTGTCTTCGAAAGAGATGCATGAAAAAGAGCCTTGCACTGAGTTCACCCTGCGCTGACGGAAAGCGCCTCTCCAGGCCTTCTGACCTGCATCAGTTTCTCCCAGGGATTCAGTCTGTGGTTATAAGGGATCCAAGGAAGCAGGTTGATCAGGCTGTAAGAAGCAGCCTGGACCTGACGTTTGGGAAGACTTCCCTAGCCATGGACTTTGCTTTTGGTTTTTATTTTAGAAATGTACATTGGGCGTTTTTGGTTTCTCTTTCTTTGAGAAATGTGCATTAAGGTAGAAGTGGACAACGTGCCGTCTAAAACGTGCTGGACTGTCTCTCCCATCGTCCCTGGCGTTGATGAACTCCCGACAAGCTCCTCACCCTCGCTTGCTGAGGAAACCGTGGGGCTGGCTGGCGTAGTGGACTGCAGTAGCCCCAAAGGCTTAGCCTAGGGTGGCTGATGAGACGGAAGACGCAGACCACAAACCTGGGGTTTGGGGGGCTTGTAAATAGCCACGCACTGTTCCTTTGCGATGGAGAAAGAGTCTTCTGTTAGCAGGGGAGATCCGTAAACTGGAAACGTAGCTGGTTCTTTCTAACGGCATTAGAAAGTACCGTATTTTTCGCTCTATAAGACGCACCAGACCACAAGACGCACCTAGTTTTTGGAGACGGAAAACAAGAAGAAAAATATTCTGAATCTCAGAAGCCAGAACAGCAAGAGGGATCGCTGCGCAGCGAAAGCAGCAATCCCTCTTGCTCTTCTGGCTTCTGGGATAGCTGCGCAGCCTGCATTCGCTCCATAAGACGCACACACATTTCCCCTTACTTTTTAGGAGGGGAAAAGTGAGTCTTATAGAGCAAAAAATACGGTATATCCCTGGTCACTTTTATTTCCAAAGCCGGCCTAGATTCTCCCTGGCTCCCTTTTGCAGCGTCAGATGCAACACCTACACAAGTCCCGAATTCCTGCCAGCTGGGAATGTGGAGGGCCTCTGGCCCTTTTGAGTAGGTGTTGGGGACTGTTTGGCGGAAGCTTGGAAATCTTCCCACGTGGCAGTTTTGATGGCAGCTTGTAGGGCTTGAGCGGAGGGCAGTGACTCAGGGTTCGAAGACTCAGGGTTAGAAGACTCAATGTAGAAGCTATGTGCCAAATGGCTCCTTAAACCAAGGTTGCACTCGTCCCGTTTGCCATCTTTGGGAAAGATGGCTGTGAAGTCTTTATTTTTTTCAAGTGATGGATGGACTGTGATTGATTCTCACTTAAAATGTCTGGCTACAACCTTGAGCCTGGTGAAGAACTTCTGAGAACTTAAAAGAAGAAAAGTCGCTTGATTCAGAGGCAGTCCGCATATATATCGGCCTATTCTGAGAGGACGTGGCATTAGTGTGCGAAAACAGTCAAGATCCAATGATCCCCGCCATGCGTTTCCAGGTGGAGCAGATTTCAGGCATTTTCACTTGGTCGCAAGTGTCCAATTTTGTTGTTTAGTCGTGTCCAGCTCTTTGTGACCCCCTGGACCAGAGCACGCCAGGCACTCCTGTCTTCCACTGCCTCCCACAGTTTGGTCAAACTCATGCTGGTAGCTTCGAGAACACTGTCCCACCATCTCGTCCTCTGTCGTCCCCTTCTCCTTGTGCCCTCCATCTTTCCCAACCTCAGGGTCTTTTCCAGGGAGTCTTCTCTTCTCCTGAGGTGGCCAAAGTCTTGGAGCCTCAGCTTCAGGATCTGTCCTTCCAGTGAGCACTCAGGGCTGATTTCCTTCAGAATGGAGAGGTTTGTTCTTCTTGCAGTCCATGGGACTCTCAAGAGTCTCCTCCAGCACCAGAATTCAGAAGCATCCATTCTTTGGCGATGCATATACCCTTGTTATGGCGTGATGCGGCGATTAGAGCGTCCGACTGGGCTCTGGGTTCAAAGACCCACTTGGTGCCGTGGGTCAGTAGCGATATCTCTCGGCCCAACTTCCGGAGAGGCGGCAAAGTGAGTATTCCACCTTGAGCTACTTGCAGAAAAGGTGGGATATAAATCTATAAGTGTGAATTAAAGCAGGTGTGTTTGTGCGACCATCCCAGCGGCATCTGTTGGCGAGGAAGACAGGGAGCCAGAATTTAAGCATTGTCTCCATCCTCTTCCCAACTGAGTCCTACACAGTCAACAGGCAGTCTCCTTGAACCATGTGGGTCGCTCTTGAAGAGCGTCCGCACCCTAACTGGCGGTCACCTTTAATCCAAATCAGTACAGTGGTACCTCTGTTGATGTACTTAATTCGTTCTGGAGGTCCGTTCTTAACCTCTAACAGTTCTTAACCTGAAGCACCACTTTAGCTAATGAGGGCTGCTGCTGCGCCACCGGAGCACGATTTCTGTTCTCATCCTGAAGCAAAGTTCTTAACCCGAGGTAATATTTCTGGGTTAGCGTAGTCTGTAACCTGAAGCATATGTCACCGCTCGAGGTACCACTGTATAAAATACCGTATTTTTTTGCACCATAACACTCACTTTTTTCCTCCTAAAAAGTAAGGGAAATGTCTGTGCGTGTTATGGAGGGAATGCCTACGGGTGGCATGCCTACGGATTTTCCTCCTCTAAAAACTATGTGCGTGTTATGGTCGGGTGCGTGTTATAGAGCGAAAAATACGGTACATATTGCTGTAAGTTGCTTGGATTCCTTTGGGTCACAAGCGACCGGTAAATTTAATCAATGATTATGGTGACGGTAACCATCAGTCCACATGGGTTTTTCGACAGAGCGGAACGAAGAGGAGTGATAGAATCATAGAGTTGGAAGAGACCCCGTGGGATCATCCAGCCCAACCCCCTGAAATGCAGGAATCTTTGGCCCACCATGGGGCTGGAACCCTGAGATTAAGATTCTTATGTTCTACCGATTCAGCTTGGGGACGCGGGTGGCGCTGTGGGTAAAACCTCAGCGCCTAGGACTTGCTGATCGCATGGTCGGCCGTTCGAATCCCCGCGGCGGGGTGCGCTCCCATTGCTCGGTCCCAGCGCCTGCCAACCTAGCAGTTCGAAAGCACCCCTGGGTGCAAGTAGATAAATAGGGACCGCTTACCAGCGGGAAGGTAAACGGCGTTTCCGTGTGCGGCTCTGGCTCGCCAGAGCAGCTTCGTCACGCTGGCCACGTGACCCGGAAGTGTCTGCGGACAGCGCTGGCTCCCAGTCTCTAGAGTGAGATGAGCGCACAACCCTAGAGTCTGGCAAGACTGGCCCCTATGGGCAGGGGTACCTTTACCTCCATGCTGTTGGGAGATGTTTAAAGACGCAGGGGGCGGGGAATGGGGCACAAAGAGAGCAAGGTGGGTCTGCAGGGAATCTGAACGAAGGAAAATGGGAATCCTGGGAGGTGGAAGCTAATTTGGGAAGGGGCAGGTGAGCGGAGGAGACGCATCGAGATGTGCTTGGTCTTGCATGCCTTCCAGTGCTCGGAGAGGGTGGGGGGGAGTTGGGCGGGGTCCTGTTTTCTTCTTCTTCTTCCCACTTAAGCCCTGGAGAACTGGCAGATTGAGAGAGTAGGTATGAAGTTGCCCACTTGGTGGATTTAACAAAACAGCGGCTCTGGCAGGGAAGCAGGGTGGGGTGTATGCAAATTTGTCCTGGCTCCAGTCTCCCCTCCCTGTTTCCCCCCCCCTTCTGGCAGCCAGGCCAAGAGTGGAGGAGGCTTGCTCAAAGACTATGATTGTTAGTACTCTTCCCCCAATCCCCACCCTTCCATCTCTCTCTCCCCTCCCCATGCCCATGTCTCTCCACTGCCTGTACTTAACCCCTAGGGCTGAATCACACAGTGGTTGCTGCTGTGCCCCCCCCCTCGATAGCATGCTGGAGGAAATGCAGGGCTCTCAAATGGACCCCCCCTTTCTGTTCGGCTTAACGCAGCAGCGCTTGGAAATCTGGATCGCCCGGGCCCCCGGATCCCCTTATCCTCGCCTACTTCCCGGAGCCAGCAAACTTGAGGATTCCCCTGCTTCTGTGTGCGTTTTGTGTCCTGTGGGTTTTTGGTGTTTTGTTTTGCTTTTGCTCCTGGCCTGTCTGTACACGGTGCTTTTTCCCACGAAGGTCAGGCGATGCCTCTGAAGGTCACTACTGCTTTTTCCCTCCCCGAGTAGGCGAACAACTCCTGTGGAAAACTTGCAAGGGGGAGGGGGGGCGGGTGTTGGTTCTTAGGTGGAACAGATAAATGCCTCGCATGCAAAAACAGTCCCTGCCATCTCCCAAGTTGGGCTGGAAAAGACCCTGGTCTGAAACCCTAAGAGGAGGCCACAGTGGTTCTCAAACTTTGTCGAAACAAAATTTAAAAAAAATTCCTTCCAGTAGCACCTTGGAGACCAACTACAGTGGTGCCCCGCAAGACGAATGCCTCGCAAGACGGAAAACTCGCTAGGCGAAAGAGTTTTCAGTTTTGGAGGTGCTTCGCAAAACGAATCTCCTATGGGCTTGCTTCGCAAGACGAAAATGTCTTGCGAGTTCCTGCGGGTTTTTTTTCTTTTTCTAAGCCGCTTATCCGATAAGCCGCTAAAAGCCGCTAATAGCGCTAATCCGCCAATGGGCTTGCTTCGCAAGACGAAAAAACCGCTAGACAAAGAGAATCACAGAACGGATTCTTTTCGTCTTGCGAGGAACCACTGTAAGTTTGTTCTTGGAATGAGCTTTCGTTTGCATGCACACCTCTTCGGATCCACAGTGTACCTGAAGAAATATCTTCAGTGTACCTGAAGAAATGTGCATGCACACGAAAGCTCACCCCAAGAACAAACTCAGTTGGTCTCTAACGTGCTACTGGAAGGAATTTTTTAAAATTTTGTTTCGACTACGGCAGACCAACACGGCTACCTACCTGTAACTAAAACTTTTTTGGGTGTGTGGACCGCTTGAAGATTGCTGGGACCTCTCGCTGGACCACTTAGCGAACTTTTTTCCGCCCAGCAGGGCGAAAGAACGTAAGAGCAGCTTGGCAGACGAAGCCATTGGCCCATTTCATCCAGGCCTCCTGCTCTCACAGCGCGAAAAGCGCAAGCAGGAACTGGGCGCAACAGCCGTCCGCTCCCCTCCTGCCGTTCCCACCAGCTGGTATTCAGAAGCACGCTACTACCCCCAGCAAAAAAAATAAAATGAATTATCCTTTAAAGAAGTGTTCGCATAACTTTTTAGGTGTTAAATTATAGGAGTGGAAACGGGTGTTTGGGATTTTACATTCCCGTGACTTTAACAAGCTTGGTTTTGAAATCAATTTGTTTGGTGCGTGGCTTTCAGTATATCTTATAATGTGTGAGTTTTGTCAACAGTGCTGTATCCCATATGTTTGTATATCGCTGCAAGGTGTCATCTGGTTTATCCAGTTTCTTGCTATGACTAGTCTGGCAGCAGTGATCATCGCTGTTGCAAATTTCAAGTCTTCCTCGTTCAGTAGCTTGGTGGAAGAGCTGGGTGCCTTGCTTCAAACCTTGGAAAGTCTCTGCCACTCACTGTAAATGAGCTTAGATAGACCAGTGGCCTGAGTCTGTATAATATACCGTATTTTTCGCTCTATAAGACGCACCAGACCACAAGACGCACCTAGTTTTTGGAGGAGGAAAACAAGAAGAAAAATATTCTGAATCTCAGAAGCCAGAACAGCAAGAGGGATCGCTGCGCAGTGAAAGCAGCAATCCCTCTTGCTGTTCTGGCTTCTGGGACAGCTGCGCAGCCTGCATTCGCTCCATAAGACGCACACACATTTCCCCTTTTTAGGAGGGAAAAAGTGAGTCTTATAGAGCAAAAAATACGGTAGCTTCCTGTGTTCGGATATATCCCAGTAAAACATACTTTGGTGTTTCTATTTCTACTAAAGATTTCATTTATAGCCCTCTGCAGTTTGTCACCATAATTCAAGTCCAGAATATGTGTAAGAAGCCGGCTTCTCTGTTTTTGTCTCCTTGCAAATTAAGCATTTGGTGAGAAGGGTCCTTGCAATGGGCGAGCGATTTCGTATTCTGCAAAATTGTGGGCCGTAAGTCAAAGTCCTCTTAGGGCTGTGCAACAATCGGACCCTGCTTCAATCAGCCTTGATTTCCATTGTCTGACACCCACAAATCACATGCAAGGCCAAATAGAAAATCATAGAGTTGGAAGGGACCCCAGAAATCATCTAGACCAACCCCCTTGCAGTGCAGGAATCTGCAGCTGCCTCATACAGGGATTGAACCGGCAACCTTGGCGTCCTCAGCCCCACGCTCTAACGAACTGAACTATCCAGAGGTGGCCTTGACTCTTCCGCAACTTTTCTCTGGTTGAGTGGTGGGTTGCTCTAACCACTACACCACCCTGGTGTAGCCCTAGCCTCAGCGCCTAGGGCTTGCCGATCGAAAGGTCGGCGGTTCGAATCCCCGCGGCGGGGTGCGCTCCCGCTGCTCGGTCCCAGCGCCTGCCAACCTAGCAGTTCGAAAGCACCCCCGGGTGCAAGTAGATAAATAGGGACCGCTTACCAGCGGGAAGGTAAACGGCGTTCCGTGTGCTGCGCTGGCTCGCCAGATGCAGCTTTGTCACGCTGGCCACGTGACCCGGAAGTGTCTGCGGACAGCGCTGGCCCCCGGCCTCTTGAGTGAGATGGGCGCACAAACCCCAGAGTCTGTCAAGACTGGCCCGTTCGGGCAGGGGTACCTTTACCTTTACCTTTAAAGCTGGTACATATATTAGGAAAGTGTGATTTGTTTTGTGTCTGGGGAAAGCGTGTAGAATCTGCTTCTCCAGCATGAAATCCAAAGTCCCGAGAAACTAGCGCCGTAAAGAAACACACTTGCTGATAGTGTGATGGCGGTTTTCCCTAACTTCGCCGTAACCACCATCATTTTTTCCTTTTCTCAAACGACCTCTCTTGCCTTGTGCAGAAATTCTGAAGCGTGCAAAAACTTGATATGCCTGAGACAGACAACTCGAGTAAATATATGTGATGATATTTGCAGACCATTGTGATGCAGATCTGTTGGGAGTCGGAACAACTTTTGGCTTGGGTCTTCTCCACAAACGCAGTTGTCCGGCCGAAGGAGTCGGCATTCACCAAAATCTACAAGGTGGTGGCAGAAGGAAGCGTTTGTTTGTTTGTTTGTTTGTTTGTTTGTTTGTTTTCCCCCGGGGCAAGCTTTAAGGAGGTACATTTTGAAAAGGATTGCAGGTAGCTCGCAAATTAGGCGCATTTAACTTGTGCACATTCAGCTTTGGCTAAGTTCTAAAATCTTCCTGGAGCTTTTAACTGTGTATTGACAAATGTACTTTTTTCTGACTGACGGTCGAATAAAAGGTTAATGATGATGACATTCAGCTTTACGCGATTGGGGGGTGGGTGGAAAATGTTTAAAAAATGGAAAGGAGATGGGTGTCGTGGGTGTGTTAGCTGAGATTCCTGCATTGCAGAAACTCTAAAATTCTATGGCATCCAGGAAAAAGTCTTTTGCATTCCTGCTCACCTTTGAACCTACAGTCATGCCTTGGAAGCCTTGGCTCCCGAACGATTGAAATTCAGAAGTGAATGTTCCAGTTTTCGAACAATTTTCAGAAGCCGGAAGCCGCACTTTGGTTTTTGAACGGATTCCCGGAACACATTCTGTTCGAAAACCAAGGCACCACTGTATTGTGTTTTGACGTAACCCTGCTGTAAGTTGAGAGTCGCTTGTATGATACTTTACTTTTACCTGCACAGATCTGTCTTCAGCATTAGTTGGTTATGGGGTTTTTGGAGAGCTTAGCAGAACCACAAAAGCCGAGAAGCGATGCTCGTGAAATTTCCGTGAAACTTTTAGGCTAGGGCAAGCTTTCTGGGGTTAAGACTTGGCTCTATTCTGAACTAAAAAATGGAAAGCGTAATGCTGGTGGTCAACAAAAGAGGTTTAAAGACTATCTCAAGGCAAATCTAAAAAAATGTAGTATAAACACCGACAACTGGGAAACACTGGCCTGAGAGCGCTCCAATTGGAGAACAGCCTTTTCCAAAGGTGTCATGGGCTTTGAAGACACTCGAACTCAGGACGCAGGGGAGAAACATGCTAGGAGGAAGGCACGCTTGGCAAACCCTCACCGTGGTCAACTCCCGCCCGGTAACTAATGTCCCCACTGTGGAAGGATGTGTGGATCCAGAATTGGCCTCCACAGTCACTTATGAACTCAATGTTAAAATCGTATTTATAGAAGACAATCTTACTCGGCTACGAGGGATCGCCAAAGAAGAAGAACCTCGTGAGACTCTTTATCTCAGGGTCGTTGAGATTAAGGCGAAGGATTCCTCAGTACGATATAAAAGCAAAACAGTTCATTGCAAGAGGGTGACAGATTGCTGCCTCCTTGATGTATTTTTCCTGAAGCATAATCTATAAAAAGGTAAAGGGACCCCTGACCATTAGATCCAGTCGTGGCCGACTCTGGGGTTGTGGCGCTCATCTCGCTTTATTGGCCGAGGGAGCCGGCGTACAGCTTCCGGGTATGTGGCCAGCAGGACTAAGCCGCTTCTGGCGAACCAGAGCAGTGCACGGAAACACCGTTTACCTTCCCGCCGGAGCGGTACCTATTTATCTACTTGCAATTTGACGTGCTTTCGAACTGCTAGGTTGGCAGGAGCTGGGACCGAGCAACGGGAGCTCACCCCGTCGCGGGGATTCGAACCGCCGACCTGATCAGCAAGTCCTGGGCTCTGTGGTTTAACCTACAGCGCCACCCGTGTCCGAAAGCATCATCTATACACAGTTAAAAGTGGGGAAGAACTGCAGGAGAAGAGGCAACGCTGATCTTGAGAGTTTACCATCAATTTTGATCAGGAGCGTCTGTTCCCATGTGGAATTGGCTTGAAAAATAAAAACCAAAGCCCCGATGGAGCGGAGGATTCCCGTTTTAATAATTGTTTTGGCTGCCGCTCAAGCCTGTTCTGGGAAAAGTGGGAGTGGAGAGGCACCACCCAAATGATCTTAAGATGGTGGGACGTGGTGTGTTGTTTGCTCACTGTTCGGCCGAGGGCTTCACTTAACTCCGAGTGGATTTTGCTGGGCCGAGGAGGATGCAAGTTTGCTTGCTTGATCTGGGTCTGGAAAGCAATTTGAGTCCTTAAAGGAAACCAGACCTTGCCTCTTGGTGTCCATTTCCTCAGAAACTTACTGGGTGGGTTGAGAATTGCCGCCGCCCCTCTGCAAGACGCAGGTTGTACTCGGAAGCTGCCACTTTTCAGATGTACCGTATTTTTCGCTCTATAACACGCACCCGACCACAACATGCACATAGTTTTTAGAGAAGGAATATCTGTAGGCATGCCACCCGTAGGCATTCCCTCCATAACACGCACAGACATTTCCCCTTACTTTTTAGGAGGAAAAAAGTGAGTGTTATGGTGCCAAAAATACGGTACTTCCAAGAAGTCGTGATAGTCTGTGACCTGATAAGGAGATCTGTCTGTAACTGATTTAAGGAAGTAGCACAGGTCTTCTGGGTTCTCTGTTATCATACCCATGAGAAAGAAAGAAAGAAAGAAAGAAAGAAAGAAAGAGGGATGAAAGGAAGGAAGGTGTGTTGCAAGAGAGCTGATGAATAAAAACAGCAGAGACGTTACATATTCAAAACAATTCTAAAAAGGGTCATAGGACCTTTGCGCTGGAAGGTCATTTTAGATTGTACAGTGGTACCTCGGTTAACAAACTTTATCCATTCCAGAAGTTCGTTCTTAAACCGAAACCGCTCATAAACCGAGGCACGCTTTCCCTAACGAGGCCTCCTGCCGCTGGTGCCCTTCCACCGTTCGGATTCCGTTCTTAGACCGAGGTAAAGTTCGCAAACAGTATTTCCGGTTTAGTGGAGTTCGTAAGCCGAATAGTTTGTGAAGAGAGCTTTCTTAAACCGAGGTACCGCTGTAGTTGTTCAATGTATTCATCCTTTAAAGATTGTTAACGGTAGCTTCCAGTTCTGGGCCCAGTACCAAGAAGGGTATTGACAAGCTGGAAGGTGTGCATAGGAGAGAACGATGATCTTGAGCCTTATGAGGAACGGTTGAAGGAGTTGGGGATGTTACGCCTGGAGAAGAGGACGTGACAGCTGTGTTCAGATACCTGAAGTGCTGCCCACAAGGAAGCTGGAACAAGCAAACAAAGCATGGTGCCTGGTTCAGACAAGGTTTGCGTTTCCCATTCACACCAGGGGAGGAGTGGAATTGTTGCAAGTGTGTGGCAACGCAACTCTGCCGCCACTATTGCTAAGGCTTCCAAAATAGCAGCAAGGCTGTCCTGGCCGGACGAGAGCCCGGTAGCCCCTCTTTAAAGGCAGCGTGCTGTGTGCAGTTGCACACCATAGATTTTGTCGCGGACTGGTTGAACTCGAGAGGAGTGGTGGGAGGCACCAGGTAGGGAACCCCCAAGGGAACCCCCAGGGGAAGTCAGCTCAGAGCCTGGGGAGTGGTTGCGGCACAACGGTGAGCGGTCAGAGGGAGAAGTCTGGTAAGAGGTGGTGTCGGAAACTGAGGAGGTAACAGGCTTTGGTGAGCAGGAAGAATCCATGGCAGAGAGCAGTCCAGACTCAGAGGCAGCAGAGGAGGGGAACCCGGAGGCAGAGATGAGGCAGGCTGCCGAAGAAGCCAGGCGGTCTCCGCCTCCTGCTGCGACCAGCTCCCCTCTCTCCCTGTTCTCCCAGAGGCGTGAAGAGGGCAGAGTCATTTTGGACTCACAGCTGTCCATGGAGGCACAGGTCAGTTCTGTGTCCAGGGCAGCTGTCTACCAGCTCCATCTGGTACGCAAGATGAGACCCTCCCTGCCCGCAGACTGCCTCGCCAGAGTGGTGCATGCTCTGGTTATCTCCCGCTTGGACTACTGCAACGCGCTCTGTGTGGGGCTACTTTGAAGGTGACCTGGAAACTACAACTAATCCAAAATGCGTCAGCTAGACTGGTGGCTGGGAGCGGCCGCCGAGACCACATAACACCGGTCTTGAAAGACCTACATTGGCTCCCAGTACATTTCCGAGCACAATTCAAAGTGTTGGTGCTGACCTTTCAAGCCCTAAACGGCCTTGGTCCAGTATATCTGAAGGAGCGTTTCCACCCCCATCTTTCTACCCGGACACTGAGGTCCAGCTCCGAGGGCCTTCTGGTGGTTCCCTTACTGCGAGAGGCCAAGTTACAGGGAACCAGGCAGAGGGCCTTCTCGGTGGTGGCGCCCTCCCAGTGGAACGCCCTCCCACCAGAACAACAACTACCAGACTTTCAGAAGACATCTGAAGGCAGCCCTGTTTAGGGAAGCTTTTGATGTTTGATGTATTACAGTATTTTAATGTTTTGGGGGTTTTTTTGGAAGCCACCCAGAGTGTCTGGGGAAGCCCAGCCAGATGGGCGGGGTATAAATAAATTATTATTATTATTATTATTATTATTATTATTATTATTATTATTAGAGCAGAGACAGACAAGGCGGAGAAGTCTCAGTGTGCTTGGGAAGGCCGAGACTTAGCAGTGGGGCGCTGGAAACCTTCAGTCCTCGCAACTGGGGGTAAGACCTAGTGGGAAGGGTTGCTGTGCGCATTAGGCCTGATCTGTTTTGGTTTCTTTGAATGAAGAGTTAACTGCGCTGGCACCTTGTGAGTTATTGCCGATCGACTCCTGACACCCGTCTTGATAAACCAAAGCTTCAATCACCGTGGGCCTGTGAGCGGTTGTGGTTAGTTGCTCCCTCGTTCAGATGCAACAGGAAGCGCATGTCTGTTGGGCTCAGGTCAGGGGAGGACAAAAGCAAGGAGCGATTGGGCTCTGGAGGAGCAGTCTGCTCATTTGCAAGGAGCCACCAGGCAGGAACACGGGATTACCAAGATATGCAAATCTGCCTCCCCTGTCATTATCCGTCGCTGCTCCAGCGTAATCGGCAATGTGCTCACGCCCAGGTGAGACGCAACTGCTCCCCTTTCCCCCTTTCACATCAGGAGAAACGCTTGCCTGCCTCTCGGCTCAATCCCGGCAAAGGGGTCCTCCTGCCATTTTGAAAAGCCCACTTTCGGTCCATCGTTTGGACCTTCAAAACGGGACGAGAGGTTGTGCTGCTGGATGCAACCCGGGCAAAGAAATCTCTCTCTCTCTCTCTCTTGCAAAATAGAAAACAGCCTTGAAGATTTGTAATGCAGAAAGATTGGCGATCTGAATCCTGCCCAAAGTGGCAACGTAGTCAGATGGGCGGAGTACAAATAAAAATAAATAATTGCAGTGGTTTTGACCTTTGCTTGCTTTTTATTAGAAGTTGTTGTTCTTATTCGAATGTCGTTTTTTTGTGGTAATCGGAAGTTTTTAGAAATCGTTTTTAATGTTGCCCATTTTGAATAGTTTTGACACACACACCCCCAGGACCTTGAAGTGAAGGGTGGGAAATAAAATGGTGATGGATTTCAGTATCTTTAAGAAAACAAACAAATAAATTACTCGATTTTTCATATTTTACAATCACATATCCGACGTACAACATAAAAGACAAGATTCCAAAGAGTCTCCTAGACGTTCCTCCTCTTTCTGGGTCCTGTTATTAAATCATTTCCTCCTGCATCTTTTATGATAATCCTGATCTTTAACATCTCCATTTTGTCCAAAATTCACAAGCGTTATTCCAATCCCGCTAACGATTTTAGCTGTTTGCAATGGTTTTTAAGATAGATTATAATTATTTCCCCCCATTCCTTGTTAAAATTTTGGTCTTCCTGATTTCTGGTTCTCCCGGTCATTTTAGCCCTTTCGGCACAATGGATTTCAGTATCTGTGCCTAAAGGTCACCTAGGTATCTCTCTATAGTTTACTTTCTCTTTCTCCGTACGAACAGGAAAGCATTCTTCCGGGCAGCCGTCTTTTCTGAGTTTTATGCAATGTTGGCACTGCTTCCAGAGCGAGGTCATTTCCTTGGGTTTCCCACAGATGTTCCTTGTAGTAGTTTAACCTGCTTTCGAGCTTTCAGTTTCCCTGTATCTCCTGCAAGTGTTTGAATGTGGGGCCGGCCGTTCTTCAGCCTTCCCCTCCCCTTCTTAAATTAGTATTGCGACCAGGGTTAGGGGCAGCTAATCGCCATATGGCACCTTAAACCGACTGTAGCTTAGGGTCAGCACAACAGCGCTGTTCCCCCCTCGAGGAGGAGGGAAATTACATTTCATTTCTTTCTAAATACAGTGGTACCTCGGGTTAAGTACTTAATTCGTTCCGGAGGTCCGTACTTAACCTGAAACTGTTCTTAAGCTGAAGCACCACTTTAGCTAATGGGGCCGCCAGCCCGCCGCCGGAGCACGATTTCTGTTCTCATCCTGAAGCAAAGTTCTTAACCTGAAGCACTATTTCTGGGTTAGCGGAGTCTGTAACCCGAAGCGTATGTAACCCGAGGTACCACTGTATCAGTTACAAGATCTTCAGGTGATCATGAAGATGGATAAGAGGCACTTAAGAGATTGTCTCTTTAGGTCCGATGAAGAAAGGGATTTAACCACAGTTGCCTCTACCAAAAGTTCAATTTCTGTTGTCATCCTGAAGCAAAGTTCTTAACCCGAAGCGTATGTAACCCGAGGTACCACTGTATCAGTTACAAGATCTTCAGGTGATCATGAAGATGGATAAGAGGCACTTAAGAGATTGTCTCTTTAGGTCCGATGAAGAAAGGGATTTAACCACAGTTGCCTCTACCAAAAGTTCAATTTCTGTTGTCATCCTGAAGCAAAGTTCTTAACCCAAGGTAATATTTCTGGGTTAGTGGAGTCTGTAACCTGAAGCATATGTAACCTGAAGTGTATGTAACCTGAGGTACCACTGTATAAAGAAAATATCTCAAAAGGCTTCACAACACGTGAAAACATGCAACAAAACACTCCAGAACAAAACAAGTTCCTGATCGTTTCATCGGATGCTTTCGCGTGTCGCAAACCGCTTTGAGATTCTTTTTCTTCATAATATAAAGTGGCATAAAAATAAATGAACAACAACAATGACAACAAATACAGTGGTACCTCTGTTTTCAAGCGTCTCAGAAGGTGAACATTTTGTTTTTCGAACGCCGAAAACTCGGAAGTAATTGCTTCCGTTTTCGAACGCGCCTCAGAAGTCAAATGGCTTGCGCTGTTTTTTTCTTTTTCCAATTTTTCCAATTGAATTTGCAGCCAGCCCTTTGCACCTCGGTTTTCGAACGTTTCGGAAGTCGAACGGTCTTTGGAACGGATTACGTTTGAGAACCGAGTTACCACTTTAGTAATAATAATAATACAGTGGTACCACCGGTTGCGGGCGGGATCCATTTGGATCCCGAGGTTTCCGCAACCTAAGGACCGCTTCTGCGCATGCGCGCAGCACGAAACCTAGTAAAATACTTCCGGGTTTGCCGTGCGTGCATCCTGAAGTTTACGTAACCAGAGGGTTACATAAACGGAGGTACGACTGATAATAATAATGGTAATAGTAATAATAATTTCACCAGGCAGAGATAGAAAAAGTGCTTATACAGTCCGTTGTGACAGCCACAGCCTAGGTTTATGATGCTCTTTGGCGATTAGCTTATATATCACGAATTTCCATCAGTGCCTGAGCACCAGTTTTGCTTTTGAACACTATTCTGCTCACGTACTGATCTGAGCTTGGACTACTGCCATGCGCTCTACGTGGGGCTACCTTTGAAGGTGACCCGGAAACTACAACTAATCCAGAATGTGGCAGCTAGACTGGGGACTTGGAGCGGCCACAGGGACCACATAACACCGGTCCTGAAAGACCTACATTGGCTCCCAGTACGTTTCAAGCACAATTCAAAGTGTTGGTGCTGACCTTGAAAGCCCTAAACGGCCTTGGTCCAGTAGACCTGAAGGAGCATCTCCACCCCCATTGTTTAGCCCGGACACTGAGGTCCAGCTCCAATGGCCTTCTGGCGGTTCCCTCATTGCGAGAAGTGATGTTGCAGGGAACCAGACAGAGGGCCTTCTCGGTGGTGGCGCCCGCCCTGTGGAACGCCCTCCCATCAGATGTCAGAGAGATAAACAACTACCTGACATTTAGAAAATACCTGAAGGCAGCCCTGTTTGGGGAAGTTTTTAATGTGTGACATTTTGATATATTTTTAATCTTTTTGGAAGCCGCCCAGAGTGGCTGGGGAGACCCGGCCAGATGGGCGGGGTATAAATAATAAATATTGTTATTATTACAGATAGGTAGCCGTGTTGGTCTGTCATAGTCAAAATAAAAAAATTCCTTCCAGTAGCACCTTAAAGACCAACTAAGTTAGTTCTTGGTATGAGCTTTCGTGTGCATGCACACTTCGTCAGCTACACTGAAACAGAAGTTGCCAGATCCTTCTATATAGTGAGAAGGTGGGGAGGGGTATTACTCAGAAGGCTGGTGGGAATGGGAGATTGGCAGGTAGCTGAGATGAGCCTGTTGACGACTCTTAACGACTGCAATAGGTCTTACAGGAAAAGGCAAGGGGTGAGAAGGTGAGAAATGGCTTAGTCATGTATAATGAGATAAGAATCCAATGTCTCTGTTCAGACCAGGTCTCTCCATGGTTTTAAGTTTGGTAATGAGTTGCAATTCAGCAGCTTCTCTTTCCTCCACCCTTCTGAGTAATAAATAAAGTAAATAAAAGGACACATTCTATTCATGTATCTGAAGAAGTGTGCATGCACATGAAAGCTCATACCAAGAACTAACTTAGTTGGTCTTTAAGGTGCTACTGGAAGGAATTTTTTTTATTGTTATTATTGTTGTTGTTAGCATTAAGGGTTTGGGTAGAAACCGGGGTCTTGAGTTCCAGTCCTCCTCCTGTTGGGAACCAGGGGATTCCCATGGTGCAATTGTGCAATACAGTTCGTGTGTTCGGGCTTGCGTTCAGAAAGATGTCCCTGGCTCCCATCTGTCCCTGAATCGGCCCCCTAAACTTGGAACCGCCCCATTGCGATGTCGGAGCAGGCAAAAGAAGAGAAGCCAGCTGTTGCTTGTTATCTTCTGTACGGATATTAATTCTGTTCTTAACAAGGGTTTGATGCCGGGTGCTCAGAATGCCTCGCACATACTAAAAACCTGCTTCATGCGGCCGGTCGAAAAGGGATCTCCTGGGCTTCTTGCCGTCGTCTGTCGGAAGACTTGATTCCTTGCCGCTTGAGATCCAAAGCGCGAAATGTTTCTTTCGCGATGTTTTTGCGAAAGCGAGCAGGACCAGTGGAGATAGATCGCTCTTGCATTTTCTTGGAAGCCGAAGTAATCCCTGCACCTTCGGGTGGGTATTTGCTAAGTGTCGTGTCTGAGAAACGGAATTGGATTCGAAACCCCTGGGGTCGCCGGACGAGAGCGTGGGAGGAATTAATTGGAGGCGTCGCAAAAGGATAAGAGAGCGCTGGCGACTTGGTATAAGGCAGAAGACTTATTCCCCCCCCCCAATAATATTTATTATTTTCAGTAGATAAACACAGTAAAAAAAGAAAAGATGAACAATAATAAAAACAAACAAAAAATAGGAAAAAAAGATACATGCAACATATTACCACTTAATTAATTAAAATTAAGTACCATCCATCTTCATAAACATAGTATTTGACTTCCTCGAATCTCTTCCACCCAAATTTCTTAGTAATTATATGTAGCAGTTTTCAGTATCAGAGTTTCAAAAGACCATATCAGAGTCCTAATAGCTTTCCTTACCGTACATTTTCTTATTTATAAATTTAATTCCGTTTTAATCCTAGGCCTAACTGTTTCTTTCAAGTGGTTACGTATCTTTAATATTACAATACTTATTCGAATAAGTCATTAAATGTCTTCCAGTCTTCTTCTTGGTGTTCCTCTTCTTTCTGGTCACGGATTCTCAGTAGAATTATTGTTGTGATGGTTTTGGTTTCCCCCAGAAAGCATCTGAATTGTCACTTCGGGTGACAAGAGATTTGCCCTAAATGGGGCCTAAAAGAGGCGAGATTTTTGATTATTATGTATTTATTGCATTTCGTAGAATTGCAGAGTTGGAAAACCTATTCTTGTCACACTTTGGAAGAGTCAGGGGGTGCCTCTTCTTACATCCTGTCTGGGGGAAAACCTGTTGCCCTCCAGAGCAGGTCTGCAGGCCCAATGGTCAGCGACGCTTTGGAATCCGGAGGGCTGCAAGGGAGAGGCTTGTTCTGTTCCACCCCGAAGACGTGGGCGCTCACCTTGGGCTTGCAGGGACAGGTAATTCTCCCCCTTTCCCCCTTCCACCCCCTGGCTGTCACTTCGTGCCTAGACAAGAAGGAGGCGGTGTATTCTCTCTTCCCCTCCTTCCTTTCGTCAGCTGTACTTCCCGATCTCGTTTTGCAGGAAGACTGGGGAGGAGGGGAGACAGGGCTCCTAATAATAGGGCAGAGTTCCTAGGAATTTCTTGCGTCCTCACTTCCTCCTCGGTCGCATATTTTACACTTCGCAGGGAGCCAGGAGCAAGCTAAGAAATCCCTTCTGCCCATCCACACACGCGCAAGACAGATGCAGGGAATCATTGCAAATTGCAAATTCCTCTCTTTCCACTTTAACCCCTCCTCCCTTCCTTTAAAAAAAATTAAATCTGAATTTTTAATTACTATTATTTAAATTGGGTTTTTAAAACAAAATGCTTTTGGAGGAAAACTCTTCCTAAAGATGGTTTTCTGTTGAAGTTGCATGATAGTCCAAAGGCTATTCATCAGGAGATAAGAATTGGTTTTAAGTTTTTCATGTGTGCTAAAACTCAGTATATATATGGTCTGTGTGTGTGGTTTGGGTGCTGCACGGTCAGGGGAAAAAACAATGCTGTCCAGGGTTGTAAAGACTGTAGAGAGAATAAGTGGGTACACTCTTCCCACCTTGGATCAAATCTACGCTTCCAGGTGCCATAAGAAAGCTGCAGAGATAGCGCAGGATAGTGCACACCCCGGAAATGATCTCTTTCAGCTTCTGCCTTCTGGAAGAAGGTACAGGGTTATAAAGGCCAGGACTAGCAACCTGAGAAACAGTTTCTATCCAAATGTGATTTTTGTTTTAAACGCAGTCTCTAGGCGACGTGGGTGGTGCTGTGGGTTAAACCATAGAGCCCAGGACTTGCCGATCAGAAGGTTGGTGGTTCGAATCCCCGCGATGGGGTGAGCTCCCGTTGCTCGGTCCCTGCTCCTGCCAACCTAGCAGTTCGAAAGCACGTCAAAGTGCAAGTAGATAAATAGGTACCGCTGCGGCGGGAAGGTAACGGGAAGGTACACACACACACACACAGAGCGAGAGCACATAATTGTTTGATCACATCAGTTAACAAACATGGATACATATGCTACAATGTTACTGTTTTAGTTAAATAAATTGTTATTAAGGAAATGACTATTTTTCTCTTTCCAATAAAGCACAGCAGAAAAGTTGTCGAAATATAAACAGTCAACTTATTAAACCTCACCATAATTTGATAATGATCTGTTTGTGTATTTCTAATAGCATAACCAAATCAGTACTTTTTGATATACCGTATTTTTCGCTCTATAACACGCAGATTTTTTCTCCTAAAAAGGAAGGGGAAATGTCTGTGCGTGTTATGCAGCGAATGTGTGGTCCCTGGAGCCGAAAAATCGGGCAAAAATCAAACCGCGCTTCAGGGAGAAGGGAAACAAACCTGAAAAGAGGAAGTGGGTGCATTCCTGCATTCTGCCTCAGGGTCTTACTGCCCACCCTCTCTGTTTCGTTGCTGTGTTTGCTCAAACGGAACAAAGAGCAGGGAAAGCCCCTCCCCTCCAGGCAAGAAGAGGGGAAAGCAGAGTGCCGCTCCTTCCTCTCTGTGCTCCGGTGCTACTGAAAACATGCAGGTGGGAGAGAGAGACAGAGAGAGAGAGAGAGAGAGCGCGCGCTGGCTGGCTTGGGTGGGTGCGTGGGGGAAACTTTTGCCTTCCTTTCCTCCTTCCCGTTATACCCCACTCCTGCATTCTTAGCCCTTCTGTGTTTTTCCTTCCCTCCCCACTTAAAATGTGGTTAAAAAGCATGGATCCACATGGATCCTCAGGATTTTTGCACTGGGTCACCCCAAATTCACCATCAGAGCACATAGCATGTCCATGGCTACAGCCTGCCCCCCCCAAAAAAAATCATGCACCCACTGTTGCCTGGGGCTGCAATGGTGCAAAAATGTGGTTAAAAAGGATGGATCCACATGGATCTTTGCATTGGGTCACCCCCAAATTCACCACCAGAGAACATAGCATGTCCATGGCTACAGCCTGCCCCCCCCAAAAAATCACGCACCCACTGTTGTCTGGGGCTGCAATGGTGCAAAAACGTGGTTACATAGCATGGATCCACATGGATCTTTGCATTGGGTCACCCCCCCCAAATTCACCATCAGAGCACATAACATGTCCATGGCTACAGCCTGCCCCCCAAAAATCATGCACCCACTGTTGCCTGGGGCTGCAATGGTGCAAAAATGTGGTTAAAAAGCATGGATCCACATGGATCCTCAGGATCTTTGCATTGGGTCAGCCCAAATTCACCATCAGATCACATGTCTGTGGCCACAGCATGAAGCACAAAAATGATACATCCACTGTTTCATTCAGAATGTTTTCCCCCTTGTTTTCCTCCTCTAAAAATGATGTGCGTGTTATGGTCAGGTGCGTGTTATAGAGCGAAAAATACGGTAACTGTAAAAACGACTCTGAAAATTTAAGGTTCCAAAAATGAAACCTTCATCTGGTTGTAAATATTAAGGTTATACCAGCAAGAACGAGTCTTTCTGGAAAAAAAGAAAGAAAAAGATTTAAATCAAGTCTTACTGACTAGTGATTTAAACCTTGATTTAAATCAATTTGTTTTAAATCAAATCCTCCCTGGTTCCGGCGCCTCTCAGGTGGTCACTGTTGTTGTTACAAGGGCACTTCTTCTAGAACAATAGCACTGATGCCGTGCCTAATTTTATTCACCTCCATCTTCCCCCTTACTCACCTTTTCTCTAAACTGACCCCCCCTCCCAAAATATTGCATCCTTTTTTTCATAGGGGAGTCGCTGCAACCCCTTTGATCTGGCCTGTTCCATCAACCTTTTCGAACTCCTTTCAGGACCGAGGCGACCAGAACCCCACGCAGAATTCCGAGAGCAGATCGGGTGTTGCACAAATCTCTGGATTTTGAGGATTTGCCAGAGGAAAGGGGATCGTAGATGTTTGAGTTTTTGTTTTGGAGCAACCTGTGAAGGAGGAGAGATTGTGGTTTAGTTAGGGCCGCGTTCTGTGTTCCTTCCGCCCAGGCGACGTGTAGGAGGAGATTTAAAGTTTGCTTATTCCCTTCTGTGCCCAGGAGAGGGAATGAAACGAAATATATAAAAAAAACCCAGCCCACCTTTTGAGATGCACACCCCAGCCAATTTCTTTAGCGGCAGTGGAAATTCACTGTATTATTTTCTCTTTGCAATTTTCCTAGGCAGCGGCTTAAAACTGGAGCTTTTGAATGCTTTTGTGTGTGTTATTTTGGTGAGAGATGCTTGCAGATTCTCCAAAGGTGACTGGATTCCAGTTTTTAGAGTCAAAAACTGCTCTTTGGCATTCGAGCACAGTTATGCCACTTTTAACAGCAATGTTGTTGTTGTTTAGTCGTGTCCGACTCTTCGTGACCCCCTGGACCAGAGCACGCCAGGCACTCCTGTCTTCCACTGCCTCCCGCAGTTTGGTCAAACTCATGCTGGTAGCTTCGAGAACACTGTCCCACCATCTCGTCCTCTGTCGTCCCCTTTTCCTTGCGCCCTCCATCTTTCCCAACATCAGGGTCTTTTCCAGGGAGTCTTCTCTTCTCCTGAGGTGGCCAAAGTCTTGGAGCCTCAGCTTCAGGATCTGTCCTTCCAGTGAGCACTCAGGGCTGATTTCCTTCAGAATGGAGAGGTTTGATCTTCTTGCAGTCCATGGGACTCTCAAGAGTCTCCTCCAGCACCAGAATTCAAAAGCATCCATTCTTCGGCGATCAGCCTTCTTTTATGGTCCAGTTCTCACTTCCATACATCACTACCAGGAAAACCATAGCTTTAACTATACGGACCATTGTCGGCAAGGTGATGTCTCTGCTTTTTAAGATGCTGTCTAGTTAGAAGAATGGAATTGTGGAGTTCGACGGGGACCTCCAGCGGTCATCTAGTCCAACCCCCTTCAAAGCAGGAATTGCAAGAATCACAGCCCGTCCCCCCCCCAGAGAATCCCATAGTTTTTAAAGGATGCTGAGAGTCATTAGGAGATGCCATAGAATCCTAGAGTTGGAAGAGACCACCAGGGCCATCGAGTCCAACCCCCTGCCAAGCAGGAAACACCATCAGAGCACTCCTGACATATGGTTGTCAAGCCTCTGCTTAAAGACCTCCAAAGGAGGAGACTCCACCACACTCCTTGGCAGCAAATTCCACTGTCGAACAGCTCTTACTGTCAGGAAGTTCTTCCTAATGTTTAGGTGGAATCTTCTTTCTTGTAGTTTGGATCCATTGCTCCGTGTCCGCTTCTCTGGAGCAGCAGAAAACAACCTTTCTCCCTCCTCTATGTGACATCCTTTTATATATTTGAACATGGCTATCCTATCACCCCTTAACCTCCTCTTCTCCAGGCTAAACATGCCCAGCTCCCTTAGCCGTTCCTCATAAGGCATCGTTTCCAGGCCTTTGACCATTTTGGTTGCCCTCCTCTGGACACGTTCCAGTTTGTCAGTGTCCTTCTTGAACTGTGGTGCCCAGAACTGGACACAGTACTCCAGGTGAGGTCTGACCAGAGCAGAATACAGTGGCACTATTACTTCCCTTGATCTAGATGCTATACTCCTATTGATGCAGCCCTGTTTCCCCTCACAGAGCTGAATCTCCCCTCTTCCTGGGCGCTTCTAAAAACCCTCATTTCCTTTTGCAATACCTGGATAAGATGAGTCTCTTGACCATGGGTAGGCAAACTAAGGCCCAGGGGCCGGATCCATCCCAATCGCCTTCTAAATCCAGCCCACGGACGGTCCAGGAATCAGCGTGTTTTTAGAATGTGTCCTTCTATTTCAAATGCATCTCTGGCTTATTTGTGGGGCATTGGAGTTTGTTATATATATCTTTTTCCAAAATATAGTCCGGCCCCCCACAAGGTCTGAGGGACAGTGGACCGGCCCCCTGTTGAAAAAAGTTTGATTGACCAAATACAGTAGTACCTCGGGTTAAGTACTTAATTCGTTCCAGAGGTCCGTTCTTAACCTGAAACTGTTCTTAACCTGAAGCACCACTTTAGCTAATGGGGCCTCCCGCTGCCACCGCACCGCCGGAGCACAATTTCTGTTCTCATCCTGAAGCAAAGTTCTTAACCTGAAGCACTATTTCTGGGTTAGCGGAGTCTGTAACCCGAAGCGTCTGTAACCCGAGGTACCACTGTATCATTTAAAAGATCTTCAGGTGATCATGAAGATGGATAAGAGGCACTTAAGAGATTGTCTGTTCAGGTCTGATGCAGAAAGGGATTTAACGACGATTGTCTACGAAACGTTCACCATGGTTCCCACTTATCAAAACGGAGTACATCCGAGCTGGTTATTTGAAAAAGCTCCCACTTGCTGTATTAAGAATCGCTTTTACAGAATTGCGATTCCGATCGATGCCCTCGGCGGTGGTGGATGGTCGATACGGCAAAGTACAGTACAAGGAGAGACTTTGCCTGTGTGGGAACCTTGCGTAGAGGACCTGTGCCACTATTTATTGCGATGCCCGCTATATATAGAACCAAGAGGCCGATTTATAAAAGCCCTGCTCACGAATGGAACACACTCGGACAGGGCGGAAAGGGTGAAATGGCTGCCGAGTTATACCGATGACTTCGTAACTTACAAAACAGCACTATATGGGTTGGCAGGGGACGCGGGTGGCGCTGTGGGTTAAACCACAGAGCCTAGGACTTGCCGATCAGAAGGTTGGCAGTTCGAATCCCCACAATGACGGGTGAGCTCCCATTGCTCAGTCCCTGCTCCTGCCAACCTAGCAGTTCGGAAGCACGTCCAAGTGCAAGTAGATAAATAGGTACCGCTCCGGCGGGAAGGTAAACGGCGTTTCCATGCACTGCTCTGGTTCGCCAGAAGCGGCTTAGTCGTGCTGGCCACATGACCCGGAAGCTGTACGCTGGCTCCCTTGGCCAGTAAAGCGAGATGAGCACCGCAACCCCAGAGTCGGCCACGACTGGACCTAACGGTCAGGGGTCCCTTTACCTTTATATGCATTGGCAGCTAAGAAGATCACACAAAAAGAACTAGATAAAATTGTGGACAATTGCAAAGGTGATTCGTACATTTAAGCCAGCACATTCTACTTGAGAACCCCTTGCTATTCAATCGTGTGCAACAAATAATTTTTAGGAGAAGTGATCGTGGCTCACTGTATCTGCAGCGCCTGATGTTTTTTGTGGTTTTTATGGTTATTGTTGCTTTTCTCTTTGTTCCCTTTGTGAATGATGTCGTAGACTTTGGCTAGTGCAATAAAGTTGATGGTGATGATATGCCCCACGGAGGACCTTACGGTCCACAAACGACAATATTTCGGAGGTCCCAGGTCTCAAGGTGGTTAGATTGGTCTCAACTAGGGCCAGGGCCTTTTCAGTACTGGCCCCGACTTGGTGGAACGCTCTGTCGCAAGAGACTAGGGCCCTGCGGGACTTGACATCTTTCCGCAGGGCCTGCAAGACACAGCTGTTCCGCCTGGGCTTTGGTTTAGACTCAGTCTGACCCTTCTGTTTCCCTCCCCTTATGGTTTTGATCTATGGACTACTTTTAAAATGAGGCTGCATTTTAAATTGCATTTTAACCTGTATTTTATTTTTATTTTCCCCCTATTATGTTTTTACTGTGATTTTATTGATGTGAGCTTCTCTGAGCCCAGCTCTGGCCAGGGAGGGCAGGGTATAAATAAAATTGATGATGATGATGATAAGATGAGCAATGAATCAGCCCTGCGACCTTTACGTCAGGGCTTGCTTAGTCTTGCGCCATGTTACAGCTCAAGGAGTTTCTCTGAGCGTAAGCAGAGTGCTGGTTCTTTCTTCAGTAGACACAGATGTACATTACATTTGCGGTGTAAAAATAGCAGCAACTACCAACTGTAGAGGGACGCGGGTGGCGCTGTGGGTTAAACCACAGAGCCAAGACTTGCCGATCAGAAGGTCAGCGGTTCGAATCCCCGTGACGGGGTGAGCTCCCGTTGCTCGGTCCCTGCTCCTGCCAACCTAGCAGTTCGAAAGCACACCAGTGCAAGTAGATAAATAGGTACCGCTCCGGCGGGAAGGTAAATGGTGTTTCCATGCGCTGCTCTGGTTCGCCAGAAGTGGCTTAGTCCTCCTGGCCACATGACCCGGAAGCTGTATGCCAGCTCCCTCGGCCAGTAAAGCGAGATGAGCGCCACAACCCCAGAGTTGGCCACGACTTGAGCTAATGGTCAGAGGTCACTTTACCTTTACCAAGGTAGGTAGCTAGATTAACGGGGAAAATTCAACAACAGTGCGATGAAACATTTCAAAAAGAATGGGGAAAATTTATGTCATCCACAGGAAGGATAAGGTGAAATAGTGAAACCAGGAGAACTGAAATAAACCTCACAATGTGAAATACAAAGAAAATTTCTGCATAAAGAAAATAACAAAAAGTAAAATGTGCAATGTGTTCAATGGTCGTTGTAAATGAATATAGGCACATAATGAGAATTGTACGCACAGGAGGATTTATTTGACTATAGACACTCTATGGACAAATACGAAAGAAGAACAATAATATACAAAACGGATGAAGACGACGCGAAAAAGTTAGATGTGATATCAGAGGCCAGAAGAGGGAAGGAGGGAAGTCAGCTCTGGGGAGAAGGTGTAAATGTAACACAATATGTGTAAATGAAAGCCAATAAAGAATATTATGGGAAAGTAAATAATAAATAGCGGTACCAGTGAAGATGTTTTAGCCAAGGGGTTTTCCTGCTGGTGGCTGTCTGTCCTCCGCTTCCTGCAGCGGCTTCCGGGCCAGGCCAAATAGATGCACGTTTTGTCTCCGCTATCTAAAGAGCTTCTGCTAATCCCTTGGTGCAAAAGTACCATGCAGATATTTGTACAAAGCAACGCTGGCGGCGGGAAGATGCCTTGAGCTCCAGAACTGTCACTCGCCACGTCCTGTCTCGCACCCTGATCCCTGCAAGCAGACCCCCGGCGGTTTCCCACAGGTTTAGGGTTGCATCTGCACCACTAATAATAATAATAATAATAATAATAATAATAATAAAGGTAAAGGGACCCCTGACCATTAGGTCCAGTCGTGGCCGACTCTGGGGTTGCAGCGCTCATCTCGCTTTACTGGCCGAGGGAGCCGGCGTCCAGCTTCTGGGTCATGTGGCCAGCAGGACTAAGCCGCTTCTGGCGAACCAGAGCAGCGCACGGAAACACCGTTTACCTTCCCGCCAGAGCTGTACCTATTTATCTACTTGCACTTTGAGGTGCTTTCGAACTGCTAGGTGGGCAGGAGCAGGGACCGAGCAACGGGAGCTCACCCCATCGCGGGGATTCGAACCGCCAACCTTCTGATCGGCAAGTCCTAGGCTCTGTGGTTTAACCCAGAGCGGCACCCACGTCCCTGACAACAATACCATATTACAATTTATATCTTGTCCCATAGAACAATTTTTTTTTAAAAAAAGAATACAAGAAATTTTTTAAAAGACCTAAAGTAGACTTCCGATTGTTCAAAAAACACACACACTAAATTACACTTTTTATATTTTACACAGTGTCATATTATTATATTATTTTCATAGAAACTTTTGGACAAATAAAAAAAAGAAAGAAAAATTAAATAGAAACATTACATTTACGTATATTACCTGTACATTGCAAGACTCATTCAACACCAAATTACACTTGTTATATTTAACACAGTGTCATATTATTAAATTATTTTCATATAAATGTTTTGATAAAAAATAAAAAGCATAGAAAAATTAAATAGAAACATTAAATTTACGTATATTACCTGTACGTTGCAAGACTCATTCAACCCTAAATTACGCTTGTTATATTTTACACAGTGTATTTTCATATAAATGTTTTGATAAATAAAAAATAAAAAGGAAAGAAAAATTAAATAGAAACATTACATTTACGTATATTACCTGTACGTTGCAAGACTCATTCAACACTAAACTACGCTTGTTATATCTTACACAGTGTATTTTCATATAAATGTTTCGATAAATAAAAAAATAAAAAGGAAAGAAAAATTAAATAGAAACATTAAATTTACATATATTATCTGTACATTGGCCACCCTCAGTAGACCCATTGAACATAATGGAGTCTCTGGATTTCACTGGGCCAGCACTGAATAAGTCTTAGCTGCCCTGTCGCTGCAAGTGATTCATCACCAATGGAGCAATGGAGTTTCCACAGTTGGGCCAGATTTTGACTTGCGTAGGCTCTGAGACAGCAACTATTTTGCAAGAGTCGCCACCTGCGCTTTGAGTGTGCATACATACCATTTATTTGTTCCTTAAAATTTATGTACCACTTGATTGTAAGCAACCACCACAACAAAAAACCAACCAACAACCCTCAAAGCAGTTTACGAAAAAGAGATAAAACAACAAAGTTGCCGATACGGGAAAAGTTAACAATAATTCAAAAGCTAACTTAACAGTGGACTTCAAAGCACGCTGAAACTTGCATCAGCTTTCTGAATATTTGGGGAGGCCTGTGTAAACAAGTATGCTTTTAGCAGGCAACAAGAAGGATACAGCGAAGGATGTCAACAAGCAGCGAGTTCCATAGTGTGTTAGATACTTACATCTATATCGGGGTGCCCAAGATTTTTTCAAAGAGGGCCAGATTTAATGAAGTGAACCAAAGAGTTTGTTTTTTGGATTGAAGTTGGATTGAGCTTTTTTTAGGATTTGACCCCAATAAATAGACTGCCACAGGGGATGGATAAGACCGGATTGTGCCACCAAAACAGACTTGGCACACGCCTGGTCTATATAATTCCTACTGTGGGGCGTATGGGGTGTTAGGGGAGTGGGTAATACCTCTGGGTAGTGCTCCTTTTGGGGTCATTTATCCATCTTTGGTCCCCATCCTGCACTCACCTGTGGCTTCTTGAAGCTGTCAGCAGGCAACAGCGGCCACAGTCCCAAGAAATGACTTTGTTGTTGTTTAGTCGTGTCCGACTCTTCATGACCCCCTGGACCAGAGCACGCCAGGCACTCCTGTCTTCCGGCTCCCTCGG
Source organism: Podarcis vaucheri (assembly GCF_965113315.1). NCBI lineage: Eukaryota > Metazoa > Chordata > Lepidosauria > Squamata > Lacertidae > Podarcis > Podarcis vaucheri. The sequence continues at coordinate 6,635,384 of NC_138756.1, read as the reverse complement.
CCTGAAAGCGAGATGAGCGCCACAACCCCGTAGTCGCCTTTGACTGGACTCAACCGTTCAGAGGTCCTACTACTTTACCTTTTGCCTTCACTCGACAATATTGTGCAGGTCATTTACAATGGCTCAAGTGATTTATACCTGTGTGCAAAAGGACATATAAGTTGTACCAGGGATATTGAATAACACGAACTTAAAATTGCATTTGTTGTTGTTGTTTAGTGGTGTCCGCCTCTTCGTGACCCCCTGGACCAGAGCACGCCAGGCACTCCTGTCTTCCACTGCCTTCCAAAGTTTGTTCAAACTCATGCTGGTCGCTTCGAGAACACTGTCCCACCATCTCATCCTCTGTCGTCCCCTTCTCCTTGTGCCCTCCATCTTCCCCAACATCAGGGTCTTTTCCAGGGAGTCCTCTCTTCTCATGAGGTGGCCAAAGTCTTGGAGCCTCACCTTCAGGATCTGTCCTTCCAGTGAGCACTCAGGGCTGATTTCCTTCAGAATGGAGAGGTTTGATCTTCTTGCAGTCCATGGGACTCTCAAGAGTCTCCTCCAGCACCAGAATTCAAAAGCATCCATTCTTTGGCGATCAGCCTTCTTTATGGTCCAGCTCTCACTTCCATACATCACTACTGGGAAAACTATAGCTTTAACTATATGGACGTTTGTCGGCAAGGTGATGTCTCTGCTTTTTAAGATGCTCTCTAGGTTTCTCATTGCTTTTCTCCCAAGAAGCAGGCGTATTTTAATTTTGTGGCTGCTGTCACCATCTGCAGTGAACATGGAGCCCAAGAAAGTAAAATCTCTCACTGCCTCCATTTCTCCCCCTTCTATTTGCCAGGAGGTGATGGGACCAGTGGCCATGATCGTAGTTTTTTTGATGCTGAGCTTCAGACCATATTTTGCGCTCTCCTCTTTCACCCTCATTAAAAGGTTCTTTAATTCCTCCTCACTTTCTGCCATCAAGGTTGTGTCATCTGCATATCTGAGGTTGTTGATATTTCTTCCGGCAATCTTAAATTCCGGCTTGGGATTCATCCAGCCCAGCCTTTCACATGATGAAATGGGAATGGGGTAGAGGAATTAAAAAAGTGAGTTGAAGGCAAAGGCCCATAGCACAGAGGTAGAGCATCTCTGACTTGCATGCAGAAGGTTCAGGGTTCAGGTGTCCTTTTTATTTAAAGTGCATCTCTGGGGTATTTGTGGGGAACAGAAATTCGTTCTTTTCTTTTCCTTCCCAAAATATAGTCTGGCCCCCCACAAGGTCTGAGAGACAGTGAACTGGCCCCCTGCTGAAAAAGTTTGCTGACCCCTGGTCCAGATACAAGGATTTCAAGATGGAGAAATCAGGCACAGTCGTGTCTAGCTCAGTGAACTTTGAACAAGGTGGCGCTGTGGGTTAAACCACAGAGCCTAGGGCTTGCCGATCAGAAGGTTGGCAGTTCGAATCCCCGCAATGACGGGGTGAGCTCCCGTTGCTCGGTCTCTGCTCCTGCCAACCTAGCAGTTCGAAAGCACACCGGTGCAAGTAGATAAATAGGTACCTCTCCGGCGGGAAGGTAAACGGCATTTCCGTGCTCTGCTCTGGTTCGCCAGAAGCGGCTTAGTCATGCTGGACACACGACCCGGAAGCTGAACGCCGGCTCCCTCTGCCAATAAAGCAAGATGAACGCCGCAACCCCAGACTCGTCCGCGACTGGACCTAACGGTCAGGGGTCCCTTTACCTTTACCAGTGAACTTTGTTCATTCCAAGCCCAGGACTGGGCACCAAATCAAGTTGGGACAGGGGGACCTGAGTTCAGGAAGGAAGCCCAAGCTTGGGTACCTGGAAGTTGTGTTCCTGATGGGCTTTGAGCGCAGCCCCCTGGTGTCACAGAGGAGAGACCTGACAAGGACTCCCTTGGGTGGAGTAACCTGTTGTTAAGTCTGCCTCCCGTTGCAACATCCCATTGCGACTTGCCCTACTTCTGAAACGTCAGCCGAGAAAGGCTGCTTGCGTTTCTGGCTCGGGGGGGCGTGCCGCCTCGTCCCGATTGCCCTCTGTAACTGGAAAAGCACGCTCTGCCGGATTTCCTTCGGAGCTCTGCCCTGCCTGCCTTCTGCGTTGGCTGATGCGCCTCCAATGCGGCCTTCTGCACTGAGGACTTGCCCCACCGGTTCGGGGAACACCTGCAGTTGCTCGGCTAGGTAGGTCTGGGCTTGGCGAGCCTTTGGGCAGAGAGCCCATTTGGCTCCTGTTCTGGAGCTCTTGGGACCATGTGGCTGGACAGGGATCTCTGCCGTCGTCCAATATGGCCCCCGGCTGGGCGCATAGTCTACAGCATCCATGGCAGGCGGCTTAAGTACCTCCAGCAAAAAAGAAGAGTTTGGATTTGATATCCCGCTTTATCACTACCCGAAGGAGTCTCAAAGCGGCTAACATTCTCCTTTCCCTTCCTCCCCCACAACAAACACTCTGTGGGGTGAGTGGGGCTGAGAGACTTCAGAGAAGTGTGACTGGCCCAAGGTCACCCAGCAGCTGCAGGTGGAGGAGAGGGGAAGCGAACCCGGTTCCCCAGATTACGAGACTACCGCTCTCAACCACTACACCACACTGGCCCAGCAGCTTGCCCTGAACAGCCGTGGCAAGTTTCTCCTGGCGTTTAGCTGAAATCTGTTCCCCTCCCGTCTTCCATGTGTGAAACGACACTTGAGATAATTGGAAGAATTTGTCTTATTCTCTAGCCTTAACCTCCACCATTCTGCCCGGACACTGAGGTCCAGCGCTGGGGGCCTTCTGGCGGTTCCCTCGCTGCGAGAAGCCGAGTTACAGGGAACCAGGCAGAGGGCCTTCTCGGTGGTGGCACCCACCCTCCCACCGGATGTCAAAGAGAAAAACAACTACCAGACTTTTAGAAGACATCTGAAGGCAGCCCTGTTCAGGGAAGCTTTTAATGTTTAATAGGTTATTGTATTTTAGTGCTTTGTTGGAAGCCGCCCAGAGTGGCTCTGGGGTCCAGGTGAGACCTCTCTGGGGTCCAGGTGAGAAGAGGGCGATCCCCGGGCGTGCCTGGCCTTAAATAGGCAAGGTCCCGCCTCCCCGACCAGCCAATAGGCTGGCCGGTTCAGTGACACGCCCGGGGATTCCCTGTTCTCGCGCGGGGGAAGAACCAGCCCCCGCGCGGGAGTGGGGTGGAGCAAGCCTGCAACCCCATCTCCTTGAAGCCGGAAATGGCTTTATTATTATTATTATTATAGGCACCACGCGTGTAAGTGAAATCACTTATACCAGGAACACCTTTGAAAAAGGCTTGCAAACACCCTCTAAAAACTATCGGAAACGCCTTTAGAGAACCCAACGCCCACCAAACGCCGCTACAGCTGCTCCCCCCAGACTTTGATCAGAATCCAGCTCTCCAAAACTCGGTGCAAAGTCCTGTGGGATTTTGTGCCATTTCTTCTGTTGCCATGCTTTCCCAACATCAGGGTCTTTTCCAGGGAGTCTTCTCTTCTCATGAGGTGGCCAAAGTCTTGGAGCCTCAGCTTCAGGATCTGTCCTTCCAGTGAGCACTCAGGGCTGATTTCCTTCAGAATGGAGAGGTTTGATCTTCTTGCAGTCCATGGGACTCTCAAGAGTCTCCTCCAGCACCAGAATCCAAAAGCATCCATTCTTTGGCGATCAGCCTTCTTGATGGGTTGGGGAACAAGTTGCGCAAATGGAAGCATTATTCCTTTCCCCTACTTTCAGTTAATTAGAATTAATAATATATATGTATTTAACGATATATCTTTACACGTGTCACGTAAAATATGCACGCACAAGCATGTGTGTGTGTGTAATCACATAAATGAAAGGTTTTGTCCCTAGCTGGGATTAGGGTTTAGTGGGACGCGGGTGGCGCTGTGGGTAAAACCTCAGCGCCTAGGACTTGCCAATCGCATGGTCAGCGGTTCGAATCCCTGCGGCGGGGTGCGCTCCCGTTGCTCGGTCCCAGCGCCTGCCAACCTAGCAGTTCGAAAGCACCCCCGGGTGCAAGTAGATAAATAGGGACCGCTTACCAGCGGGAAGGTAAACGGCGTTCCGTGTGCTGCGCTGGCTCGCCGGAGCAGCTTCGTCACGCTGGCCACGTGACCCGGAAGTGTCTGCGGACAGCGCTGGCTCCCGGCCTCTAGAGTGAGATGAGCGCACAACCCTAGAGTCTGGCAAGACTGGCCCGTACGGGCAGGGGTACCTTTACCTTTACCTTTACCTTAGGATTAGGGTTACCTCCATCTAGGGCTAGGAGAAACCCATCTAACCGGCATGGACTCACTGGGATTTCAGTCGTGACAGTCCTGAGCTAGGTGAACAAATCTGAAGGGGGCATTTTCCTATCCTATATATCCCTAATACTGTACAATGGTACCTCTGGTTGCGAACAGGATCCGTTCCGGAGGCCCGTTCGCAACATGAAAACCCACAACCTAAAGTGGCGTATCTGTGCAGGTGCGCGGCGTGATTTGGCGCTTGTGCGCATGCGCAAAGCACAATTTAGCGCTACTGCGCATGCGCGAGCCGCGAAACCCGGAAGTAACCCTTTCCAGTACTTCCAGGTCGCCGCGGGACGCAGCCTGAAAAAAACATAACATAACATGAAAAAAACATAACATGAAAAAAACATAACATGAAGCAAACGTAACATGAGATATGACTGTAATACATAAGGATCAATTTTTTCTTGCACATTGTCATTCCGGTAACAAGAGAAAACAAGCTCTTGTTTCTCCGCAAATTTTTCCTCCCCATCCACCTTGCCAATTCGCCTGTGGTCGGCCGAATCCTGCAAGCTGTTCCCCACACCTTAGAAAGCCTTGCGTCTGTAGAAGGTGGTTTTTGGGATTTCTTCCAATTTCGACGGATTAGCGTTCTGGCCATCCCACTGCATTTCTGCGCTGGGTGTGGAAGAATGAGGCGCGTGGTCCCTGCCGGGAAACGGGGTGGGGGCGGACTGCGACGCCTGCTTCTCAGCTAGGCCCCTCGACTCTCTGGGACGCTTTGCCACCTATAGCTGGGAAGGGGGGGAGAAACCGGATTTGGCTTGCGTTTCAGAAGGCAAACCTTTCTGGAGCAATTCGCAAGCCGAAATGCAACCGCCCTCCGAAATTCACCGGAATTTTGCAAGGTGCAATTCTCGAACGGGGGGGGGGGGAGTCGACGCTCTGGGCGCAGAGTAATGTTCACGTTAGCGAAAACCACAAGCACATTTTATCGGGGGACGTTGCAGAAATGCATAGTGGCGATGTGTGTGTGCAGGAGAAATTTGCACAGAAATGTGGGTGGGTTTTCACGAGGTCTTTTATTTTCCAAAAAGTTTTATTTATTTTCCAGAATTTTTTTTTAAGGCAAACAAACAAATACACAAACAGACATAAATCTCAACCGTATTTAAACCAAACTTAGTAACCTTGTTAAGTGACTTCCTCGTATACCCCTGGTTGAATTTCAGTATATATCATTTTAACGGTTTTCCAAAACCTAAATTCTTATAAAGTTAACTTAAACACTTAACATCTTTCTTTCTTTCCAATTCAGCATTAAACATGTTAATTCATCTCATTACATATCTAAATCCTAGGCCTATCTGGTATTTGCAAGCTTTTCCAAGTAAATTAATTTAACATATTTAACTAAAAAGAAGAAGTGTGCATGCACACGAAAGCTCATACCAAGAACTAACTTAGTTGGTCTTTAAGGTGCTACTGGAAGGATTTTTTTTATTTTGACTATGGCAGACCAACACGGCTACCTATCTGTATATTTAACTAAATAACCTTTAAATTTCGTCCATTCTTCCTGGTAATCCTCCTCCTTTTGGTCACGGACTCTTCCAGTCAGGTCGGCCAGCTCCGAAAAACCCATCATCTTCACCTGCCAATCTTCCACTGTTGGTATTTCTTGTGTTTTCCATTTCTTGGCTAATAAAATTTGAGGAGCAGTTGTGGCATACAAAAATAATTTAACATCTTTCTTGGGCAGTTCCAAACCTGTTATTCCAAGAAGAAAGGCCTCTGGTTTCTTTCACGGGGTCTTTAAAAAAAAAGCAAAAAAAGCAGCCCAATTCGCAAACAGATGTGGAAAGGTAAAAATTGCCTCTCCTTCCCTCCCTCTTAGCTATCAGGTCCACCTGCTCTTTTCAAAGCGAGGCCGGCTTAGAGTCTCGCAACGCGCAAGAGACAGAGAAAGAGAGAGACTTTTTCACACGGCCGCAAAAGGTAGTGATCAGCACCAGTCTGGATGGCGTTAAAAGGGAAATAGAGGCAGAGGTGGTACCTCGGGTTAAGAACTTAATTCGTTCTGGAGGTCCGTTCTTAACCCGAAACTGTTCTTAACCTGAGGTACCACTTTAGCTAATGGGGCCTCCAGCTGCCGCTGCGCGATTTCTGTTCTCATCCTAAAGCAAAGTTCTTAACCTGAGGTACTGTTTCTGGGTTAGCAGAGTCTGTAACCTGAAGCATCTGTAACCCGAGGTACCACTGTGTTTATTTATTTGTTAATTGATTTCCACACACATTTGAAGGCAGTGTACAGAACGCAATAAACACAGTTCAAACCAATACAGTGGACGCTCGGCAGCGCTGTGCCTGCGCATGTGCGGGTCGTGCTTCTGTGCTTCTGTGCATGCGCAAAGCGTGATTTAGCACTTATGCGCAAGCGCCGAAACCCAGAAATAACCCTTTCCGGTACTTCCGGGTTCGGCGCAGTGCGCAACCCGAAATTGCACAACCCAAAGCGACTGCAACCCAAGGTATGACTGTACAGATATCAGCAGTATTGGGAGGGACTGGACATCCAGTGTCAAATAAACACTCTTTGTCTTCTTAGTCGCCCTCCTCTGCACACATTCCGGCTTGTCAATATCCTTCTTAACAGTTAAAGGTAAACGGACCCCTGACCATTAGGTCCAGTCGTAACCGACTCTGGGGTTGCGGCACTCATCTCGCTTTATTAGCCGGGTCATGTGGCCATCATGACTAAGCCGCTTCTGGTGAACCAGATCAATGCATGGAATCGCCGTTTACCTTCCCGCCGGAGCGGTGCCTATTTATCTACTTGCACTGGTGTGCTTTCAAACTGCTAGATGGGCAGGAGCAGGGACCGAGCTCACCCCGTTGCGGGGATTTGAACCGCCGACCTTCTGATCAGCAAGTCCTAGGCTCTGTGGTTTAACCTTAATGGTAAGAGAATGATATTGAAGATGAGCTTAGAAAGGCTTCACAAAGTTCTGCCTCGCTCCCCCAAATGAACTTGGTTTCATGTTCATTTCACCCAGCCGTTCTGGAGAAGACGAGAAGAAGAGTAGATAGGATAGCCGTCTTCCAATATCTCAAGAGCTGCCACATCGAGTTTGTTTTCTCCTGCTCCAGGGGGTGGGACTTGAACCCAGGACTTTCTGACTGTGTCAGGCAGTGGAACAGGCTCCCTCAAGAGGTTGTGGACTCTCCTTTGTCTGAGGTGTTTCCACCTGTCGTGGGTGCTTTAGTTGAGCTTTCCCGCAGTGCAGGGGGTTAGACTAGATAACTCCAGGGGTCCCTTCCAAGTCTACAATTCTATGGTTCTAGTTCGGCGAGCATCGTTTGATCCAACTTGGTCGTTCCAAGCCCCGGGTAAAAACATGCACAGGATTAAGACCTTGGGACAGCGATGGGTTTTGTTTGTTTTTGCTCACCTGAAATCCTTGGTTTTCCACCCAAAGTATTAGCTGTGGGTTTGACCAGGTGGACGGGAGGCGAGAGGGTCTTTTCACCATCATCACCATCCTGTTACAGCAACCTCCTTCCCCCCCGTATAATATTCTTTATTGATTTTCATTTGCACAATCCACATACACATACATTTCACATTTAAACCTGCTTCCCAGAGCCGACTTTCTTCCTTCCCTCTTCTGGCCTTTTAGATCACATCTAACTTGTTCTCATGGTCTTCATCCGTTTTGTATATTATTGTTCTTCTTTCATATTTGTCCAATATGTAGTCAAATAAATCCTGCTCTATGTACAATTCTTATTGTCTGTCTGTATTTATTTACAACTACCCTTGGTTGGGACGCGGGTGGCGCTGTGGGTTAAACCACAGAACCTAGGGCTTGCCGATCAGAAGGTCGGCGGTTCGAATCCCCGCGGCGACGGGGTGAGCTCCCGTTGCTCGGTCCCTGCTCCTGCCCACCTAGCAGTTCGAAAGCACGCCAAAAGTGCAAGTAGATAAATAGGTACCGCTCCGACAGGAAGGTAAACGGCGTTTCCGTGCGCTGCTCTGGTTCGCCAGAAGCGGCTCAGTCCTGCTCGCCACATATAATAATAATAATAATAATAATAATAATAATAATAATAATTAATTTATTATTTATACCCCGCCCATCTGGCTGGGCCTCCCCAGCCACTCTGGGCGGCTTCCATAGAAACCAAAAATACAATAAAATATCACACGTTAAAAACTTCCCTGAACAGGGCTGCCTTAAGATGTCTCCTGAATGTCAGATAGTTGTTTATTGCTTTGACATCTGCTGGAAGGGCGTTCCACAGGGCGGGCGCCACCACCGAGAAGGCCCTCTGCCTGGTTCCCTGTAGCTTTGCTTCTCGCAATGAGGGAACCGCCAGAAGGCCCTCGGCGCTGGACCTCAGCATCCGGGCAGAATGATGGGGGTGGAGACGCTCCTTCAGGTATACTGGACCCGGAAGCTGGACGCCGGCTCCCTCGTCCAGTAAAGCGAGATGAGCGCTACAACCCCAGAGTCGTCCGTGACTGGACCTAATGGTCAGGGCTCCCTTTACCTTTACTTGCCATTGGTTACATTAATCACATTGTACATTGTACATTTTACTTTTTATTATTTTCTTTATCCAGAAATTGTCTTTGTATTTCACATTATGAGGTTTCACTGTTTCACCTTATCCTTCCTGTGGATGACATAAATTTCCCCCATTCTTTCTGAAATGTTTCATCGCCCCGTTGTCAAATTTCCCCCGTTAATCTGGCTATTTCTGCATATTCCATTACCTTCTGTTGCCGTTCATAGAATCATAGAATCTTAGAGTTGGAAGAGACCACAAGGGCCATCGAGTCCAACCCCCTGCCAAGCAGGAAACACCATCAGAGCACTCCTGACATATGGTTGTCAAGCCTCTGCTTAAAGACCTCCAAAGTAGGAGACTCCACCACACTCCTTGGCAGCAAATTCCACTGTCGAACAGCTCTTACTGTCAGGAAGTTCTTCCTAATGTTTAGGTGGAATCTTCTTTCTTGTAGTTTGGATCCATTGCTCCGTGTCCGCTTCTCTGGAGCAGCAGAAAACAACCTTTCTCCCTCCTCTATGTGACATCCTTTTATATATTTGAACATGGCTATCATATCACCCCTTAACCTCCTCTTCTCCAGGCTAAACATGCCCAGCTCCCTTTCTCCCGTTCTTCTACTGTTGGTACCTGCTGCTGTTTCCAAACCTGGGCAACCCCCTTTCAGAGCACCTGCGTCCAAATACTGGGACAGGATTTTGACGACGCCCTTCGTGGGCCTGTGTAATTCCGGGTAGCTTCAGCATGGTGCGCGGAAACCATCCAGCAAGCACATTCCTCGCCGAACGGACGTGCTTGCATTTTGCGAGGGAACAGAGAGTAGATGCGGCCGTTAAGTGGCTGGCTCCCACTCGTCTTTCCTTTCCTTAAAGGAAAAATGCATGTGGAATTGGAGAAAGGGGCTGCATTCGGCGCTGCTTCTCTTGCCTTCTAGTCCTTCCCGTTTTCCTCCCTCTCTCTGGGCTGCAACGCTTCCAGAGGTCTCCACAAAGCCTGCAGGGACCGGACCCCGAGGAGGCGAGCTGCCTGCTCAGGCCTGTCTTTGCGATGATTGCACCGTTTCCAAACGGGCTGCAGTATCTCTTGGTGGGGGGGGCGAGCAGGCGGTGAGCTGTAAGAATAGGCGAGGGGGGAGAACGCACGACTTTACAGGTCGAGTAGACTTGGGCAGCCTCCGCAGCTGTGTGCTGCAAAATTTGGGATTGCAGACAGACAACCGGCTTGATTTCGACATGGCTCTTTTTGGCCTCGCTCTGAATCTCAGGTACGCAGCCTTTGCTGTGCTCATTTTGGTGCCGACGAAAAGCGTTTTGGTTTGAAGACAAGCCTCCCCAGGTGCTCAGAAAGCTTTCCGCAAGATTTAATCCACTGTTCGTCCATTGTCGTTTAACTTTTCTTACTGATACAGTGGTGCCCCGCAAGACGAATGCCTCGCAAGACGGAAAACTCGCTAGACGAAAGAGTTTTCCGTTTTAGAGGTGCTTCGCAAAACGAATTTCCTATGGGCTTGCTTCGCAAGACAACAATGTCTTGCGAGTTCCTGCTGGTTTTTTTCCCTCCCCCCCCCTTTTCTAAGCTGCTAAGCCACTTATCATCTGATCCGATAAGCAGATAAGCCGCTAATAGCGCTAATCCGCTAATCCGTCAATGGGCTTGCTTCGCAAGACGAAAAAACCGCTAGACGAAGAGAATCACAGAACGGATTCTTTTCGTCTTGCGAGGCACCACTGTAATTTCATCCTAGAATCTAAGAATTGTAGAGTCGGCTAGAATCTCTCTGGGAATGGTGGCAAACATTGGGAAATCTTCGTTGCTTCCCTTCGGTTCTGCATCTCCTCCTTTGCCTGCTTTGTCTTGGACTCTGTGCTTGCTATGAGCCTAAGTAAGGTCCACAGAGGGATGCGGGTGGCACTGTGGGTTAAACCACACAGCCTAGGGCTTGCCGATCAGAAGGTCGGCGGTTTGAATCCCCGCAATGACGGGGTGAGCTCCCGTTGCTCGGTCCCTGCTCCTGCCAACCTAGCAGTTCAAAAGCACGTCAAAGTGCAAGTAGATAAATAGGTACCGCTCCAGCGGGAAGGTAAACGGCGTTTCCGTGCACTGCTCTGGTTCGCCAGAAGTGGCTTAGTCCTGCTGGCCACATGACCCGGAAGCTATACGCCGGCTCCCTCGGCCAATAAAGCGAGATGAGCGCCGCAACCCCAGAGTCGGCCACGACTGGACCTAATGGTCAGGGGTCCCTTTACCTTTACCTTAAGTTCCACAGAATTGGAAGTGACCCCAAGGGGTTGTCTAGTCCAAGCATGGGATGCGGGTGGTGCTATGGTCAGGGCCAGCTTAAGCATATCCTGTGGTCTTTCCCAGAGTTGTCAACCTTTTTTTAGGGCTGGAGGAGGTGGGCAGCGGCTGGAGGGTGGCTCCTCCAGCGGTGAAGAGGCGGAGGCTGAACATGGCGCCTCTTGGCTCAGCCGCCCGCTTCGTGCTGCGGTGGCCATGGCAAGTAGCATGTTGAGCAGGCCTGTGCCGAGCACGCAAGGGCGTGTCTCCGTTCCCGCCTAGCGTCAGCTCGGTTTTTTCCCTTTTAGCTTTCTGGCGCCCTGCAGAATTTGGCGCCTGCAAGCTAAAAGGGGGGAAAATCGAGATGACACTTGGTGGGAGTAGGGCACACACCCTCGCTCACTCAGCGCACTTGTTCAGTCTTCCCCGGACTCTCGCCTAGCGCTCTCGAGAACTTGTCGCCCTGCGCTGCTAGCCGCTATAGGTAAGACGGGCCTGGCTGTGGTCTAAACCATTGAGCTTCTTGGGCTTGCCGACCGAAAGGTTGGCGGTTCGAATCCCCGCAATGACGGGGTGAGCTCCCTTTGCTCTGTCCCAGCTCCTGCCAACATAGCACTTCAAAAAAACACCAGCGCAAGTAGATAAATAGGTACCGCTGCATCAGGAAGGTAAACAGCATTTCCGTGCGCTCTGGTTTCCGTCACGGTGTCCCGTTGCGCCAGAAGCGGTTGAGTCCTGATGGCCACATGACCCGGAAAGCTGTCTGTGGACAAACGCCGGCTCCCTCAGCCTGAAAGCGAGATGAGCATCGCAACCCCATAGTCGCCTTTGACTGGACTCAACCATCCAGGGGTCCTTTACCTTTTTTTTACCTAATCCATCTGATTTGATTGGCCTTCCTACCGTTGATCTGTGCCAGGGGGGTCAGCAACCTTTTTCAGCCGTGGGCCAGTCCACCATCGCTCAGACCATGTGGTGGGGTGGACTATATTTTGAAGGGGAAAATGAACAAGATCCGAGACTTGGGAGAAGAGGCAATGGAGGAGGACTGGAAAAAATTTAAAGACTATTTGCAAAAGTATTATAAGTTGTATGAAACATAAGATGCCGTATGATTTGGAACGTTAGCCCCAGCAATGAAATTTAATTACCTATGAAATTGATAACATTTATGAAAGAATCAAAGTTTAAATGGGTAAAAATGACACTATGTTATATCTTTAGAGTAAAAGGAGAATAAGAGATTTAAACTTAAATTGCAATTGAAAATATAAAGAAACACACGAAATAAGGGTATAATTTGCTGATAACTTTATTATCAAGAATGCATCATGGGGGAGATGTGGGGAAGTCCAATGGAAATTTGAAATAAGTTGCTGAAATGGTTTGTGATTTTCTGTTCTTTTTTCTTTTTTTCTTCTATTCTGCCTATCCTTTTGTTCTTTCTGTAATTTGGAAAAAATGCAATAAAAATTATTATAAAAAAAAAAAGAAAATGAACAAGTTCCTGTGTTCCACAAATAACCCAGAGATGCATTTTAAATAAAAGGGCACATTCTATTCATGTAAAAACACGCTGATTCCTGGACCCTCTGTGGGCCGAATTTAGAAGGCGATTGGGCAACATCTGGCCCCCGGGCCTTAGTTTGCCTAAGGTAAAGGGACCCCTGACCATTAGGTCCAGTCGTGGCCGACTCTGGGGTTGCGACGCTCATCTCGCTTTACTGGCCGAGGGAGCCAGTGTACAGCTTCTGGGTCATGTGGCCAGCATGACTAAGCCGCTTCTGGCGAACCAGAGCAGTGCACGGAAATGGTGTTTACCTTCCTGCCGGAGCGGTACCTATTTATCTACTTGCACTGGTGTGCTTTCAAACTGCTAGGTTGGCAGGAGCAGGGACCGAGCAACGGGAGCTCACCCCGTCACGGGGATTCGAACTGTTGACCTTCTGATCGGCAAGTCCTAGGCTCTGTGGTTTAACCCACAGCGCCACCCTCGTCCCAAGGTTGCCAACCCCTGATCTATGCATTTAGGCCAAGGGGTGAAATGACCCCCTCTGGCCCTCACGACTCTCTTCTCCTCAGGCCACACCTCTTTGCTAGCCTACCTTTGCGTCTTCCTTGCTTTCCCCCCATTGCGGATCATGTCCTTTAACTCTTGATTCCATGATTCTTTCCCCATCTACCAGTTTCTCAGCCTAGCCTACCTCGCCCGGTTGTTTGTAGTGATTATAGTCACGGACGCGGTGGCGAAGCCGCTCCCAAGCTCTCGAGAGGGCAAGCAGTATTGTCGTTGTTTTGATTTGCATAGTTTAGTTTCCCTTTTTTAAAAAAATAGAGAGCAAATAATGCAATTCAGCGTTAATGAATTTAATTGTAACGCGAGCCTTCGCATTGTCACAAGAAGAGGCATGTCAGGATTTGAACGGGGAACCTTGGGCTCGCTGTGGCTGTTTGTGCCTAGCCTACAGAGCTCTCTTCAGGCACAAAAGGGAATTGCTGCATCCAGCAAAAATCTCTGCCATTGGGTGTCCACACAAAGACCCTGGATTGGGGAGGCGGGATGAGAATATTAGGACCCTAAGGCTCTAAAACATGGGTAGGCAAACTATGTCCCGGGGGCCGGATCTGGCCCAATCACCTTCTCAATCCGGCCCACAGACGGTCCGGGAATCAGCATGTTTTTACACGAATAGAGCGTGTCTTTTTATTTAAAATGCATCTCTGGGTTAGTTGTGGGGCATAGGAATTTGTTCATTTCCCCTCCTTCAAAATATAGTCCGGCCCCCCACAAGGTCTGAGGGACAGTGGACCGGCCCCTGCTGAAAAAGTTTGCTGACCATGGTCTAAAATCAGTAATAAGATGTAAGAGCCTTACTTAAGAGCAGATTAAGAAGTAGTACAGTGGTGCCTTGCAATACGAAAAGAATCCGTTCTGTGATTCTCTTCGTCTAGAGGTTTTTTCGTCTTGCGAAGCAAGCCCATTGAAGGATTAGCAGATTAGCGCTATTAGCGGCTTTTAGCGGCTTATCTGCTGATTGGATCAGCTGATAAGCGGCTTAGCAGCTTAGAAAAAGGGGGGAAAGGGAAAAAAAACCAGCAGGAACTCGCAAGACATTGTCGTCTTGCCAAGCAAGCCCATAGGAAATTCGTTTTGCGAAGCACCTCCAAAACGGAAAACTCTTTCGTCTAGCGAGTTTTCCGTCTTGCGAGGCATTCGTCTTGCGGGGCACCACTGTAGTTGTTGTAGTTTAGATTTATGTGCCACCCTTCTCACGAGATCTCTGGGTGCTTCACAGGATGAAACGCAAGGTGGCAAAAGGTGGTTGAAACGAAAACAACAAAACAGGAACAAGATTGAGGACTAGCGGCGTGAGGAGTTTGGTAGGCAGCTATTCGAACGCCACAGTTGCACCAGCAGCACAAAACATAGTTACTGGACCGCAGATGTCAACAAAGTTGTTGTGGCTTGGGCCGGTTTATGGTCCTGCAGACACTGCGGTGGGCCGGAGTGCGCGTGCGCACACATGTGCAAACACTATTTCCGGCGCGGAGGAGGCATGCGGAGCTTCCTGCAGCCAATGGGAAGCCGGCCAGCGTCGTGGAGAGCGGTCCCTGCTCTGCTGTGCTCTGCGCCGGTTTAGTGCAGCGCATGGGAACCAAGCGGGGGTCCGTGGGCTGGTTAAATGACCCTTGTGGCCCACGGGCCTTAGGTTGCAGACCCCTGGGACACAGGATCCTGCTCCCTGAGAAGGTTGGTTTTTATTAAATTGAAACCAAGGCGCTAGTCCTCAGTGCCAAGAAGGCAAGCCTGCTGATATCGCAGAAGTCTTGGCATCAGTGTCGCATTACTGGCTTTCCCCCATGACTATTAGAACCATTCTTTTGCCAAAGCCATTTCCGAGCTTGGGAGGAGAGGGGGTTGCGGGTAGCCCCCTCCCACACACGCGGGGGCTGGCCTTTTGCCCCCGCGAGATCCAGGGAATCCCCAGGCGTGCCTGCGACCTGGCCTGCCAATCGGCGGGCTGGGGAGGCGTGGCCTAGCCTACTTAAGGCCAGGCACGCCCGGGGACCGCCCTCTTTCCCCTTGCCAGCTGAGCGTTTTTTCCATCCCACCCACCCTTAGGCTTAGCTAGCTATGACCTTGCTATGGACTCCGGTTGGTCGCCGCAAGGGGCCTGGTAGGAATTTTTCCAATTTGGCGCACTGTCAGCCTTTTGGTTTTTTCGCCTACCTCGTAGCAATCGTCACAACCTCCGCGGTATTGGCGGTTAGGCATTGGCAGGGGTTTATTGTTAGGCAAATGAATGGGGGGGGGAGGAAACGCCATCACCTTCCCCCAAAAGAAAAGGGTAGTCCGGTAGAGGACTCCGGGGGGCGTTGCCTTGTCCGAAACCTAGGGAGGTAAGGGCTCCCGGCACGCCCCAGAGCGGTGACACCCGTTGGGATCCTAGTTGGCGTACTTCAACAGGACTCCCACGGCTTGTGGACAACCCTTCCCGGTCCCCATGCTGGGTAGTCGATAGGAGCCAATGCCTAAGGCCAATACCTTCCAATTCTGTAATCAATAAAGTTGTGGCCTTTTTATGCCCATTAACCTTAAATAATGTGTCCAGTGTCTTCATTTCACATGGGGGAGGGGACTTGCCACGCAAATACCTGAATGCACAGAACAAAGGGAAATCCTGTCGACGTTCTAACTTGGCGCAATCTCTCTATCCAGCATCCAGCTTTTCTTAGTGCTCACGGAATAGGAACTTGAGGGCTAGAAGCTTGCAACGTTTGCTGGGTTGCTCAAAAGGAAGTCTGGCGGGGTATGGAATGGTGGGGTTCTCTCAGGGTGGGTTTGGTTTAAATCAAATCGATTTAAATCACTAGTCAGTAAGACTTGATTTAAATCATTATTATTTTGTACAGAAAGAGTCATTCTTGCTGGTATAATCTTAATATTTACAACCCGTTTCATTTTTGGAACAATAAATTCTCAGAGTCATTTTTTTTACAGTTATATAAAAAATGACTGATTTGGTTATACTATTCGAAATACACAGACAGGCACTTGTGAAATTGTTGCGAGGTTTAATAAGTTGACTGTTTATATTTGGACAACTTTTCTGCTCTACTTAATTGGAAGGAGAAAAATAATCGTAACAATTTAAACAATTCGTTTGGCTAAAACAATAACATTATAGCATATGTATCCATGTTCGTTAACTGATGTGGTTAAACAATTTAAAAAAAACTTAGGCTGATTTTAGCACACGTGAAAAACTTAAAACAAATCCTTATTTCCTGATGAATAGCCTTTGGAGTAGAATGTAACTTTAAGAGAAAATCTTCGGAATGATTTTTCCTCCAAAAGCATTTTATTTTTAAAATCCAATTTAATTTTTTTTTTAAAAAAAATCCAATTTAAGTAAATAAAAATTCCGTTTTTTGGTGTCAAAATAAAAAAATTCCTTCCAGTAGCACCTTAAAGACCAACTAAGTTAGTTCTTGGTATGAGCTTTCGTGTGCATGCACACTTCTTCAGATACACTGAAACAGAAGTTGCCAGACCCTTCTATATAGTGAGAAGGTGGGGAGGGGTATTACTCAGAAGGGTGGTGGGAATGGGAGATTGGCAGATAGCTGAGATGAGCCTGTTGACGACTCTTAACGACTGCAATAGGTCTTACAGGAAAAGGCAAGGGGTGAGAAGGTGAGAAATGGCTTAGTCATGTATAATGAGATAAGAATCCAATGTCTCTGTTCAGACCAGGTCTCTCCATGGTTTTAAGTTTGGTAATGAGTTGCAATTCAGCAGCTTCTCTTTCCAGTCTATTTCTGAAATTCCTTTGTGGTAAAACAGCTACTTTGAGATCTTGTATGGAATGTCCTGGGAGATTGAAGTGTTCTTTTTTGGTGTGTGTTTTTTAATCATTGGTTTTTATCCACCCTGATTTCTCTTGAGCCAGGAGCGTGCCTGTTGTGGGTGGGCGTTGCTGGCACCCTCTTCTGTTGCACTCCAGAAACCCTGCGTGGTTGGGAAAACCAGAATTTCCTTCTGTTTCGTGTTGGCGCTTGGTGGGTGGGGAGCCAGTCTTTCCTGTCTCAGCCCTGCTTGGTCATCATGACTATGGCACGGGAGGGCGATGTGCAAACAAGCACCCGGATGCCTCTTGTACAACGAGGTGCATGTTCATAGATCATAGAATTGCGCAGTAAGGGGGTGATCTCGCCCAACCCTCCGTGGTGCAGGAATCCCTTGGCCCAACACAGGACTCGAACCCAGAACCCTGGCCTTAAAGAATCCCATGCTCTAACCCACTGAGCTGTCCCAGAAATGGGTATATTCCCTTCTGAATCCTGGACATTCCAAAGCACAGTCATACCTCGGGTTACAGACACTTCAGGTTGCGTTTTTGGGGTTAAATGTAAAGGGACCCCTGACCATTAGATCCAGTCGTGGCCGACTCTGGGGTTGCGGCGCTCATCTCACTTTATTGGCCGAGGGAGCCGGCGTACAACTTCCAGGTCATGTGGCCAGCAGGACTAAGCCGCTTCTGGCGAACCAGAGCAGCGCACGGAAACGCCGTCTACCTTCCCGCCAGAGCGGTACCTATTTATCTACTTGCACTTTGACGTGCTTTCGAACTGCTAGGTTGGCAGGAGCAGGGACCGAGCAACGGGAGCTCACCCCGTCATGGGGATTCGAACCGCCGACCTTCTGATCTGCAAGTCCTAGGCTCTGTGGTTTAACCCACAGCACTACCCGCATCCCTAATAATAATAATAATAATAATAATAATAATAATAATAATAAATAATATATATTAAACATACAGTCATACCTCCTGTTACGTTTGCTTGTTTTCATTTACACTGATCTCCTCTCTGATACCTTTACTTGATATTTCTTGCTGCTTTCTGCTTTCCTGATAGAAGCTTTATGAAAATTTAAATCTCTTAAATATTATACCAGTCTTTAACAATTTCAGTTAATCCCTTCGCCTTCCTTCCCCTCAGCCCAGTACTTCCTTACACCCGTTCTTTACCACCTATTATTTTTCTTATTGTTGCGTTATTCACTTTATTTGTTATTCCATCTTTGATATATTATTATCCTATCTCCTTGCGCCTTTTAAACTTTTGACTTCCTTCCATCCTTTAGTGACTTCAAATTTTCCATTTTTCTTTTTTGTTGTGTTGCATGTATATGTACATTTATTACTTCCAATTTTATACCTTTCCTAACTATTTTTTCTTTTCCTTAAACCTGCAAACTTCATTCGTCACATATCAATATATTTATTCCAGAACAATGTTTTTCCCCCCCCCAATATACTCTTTAACACAGTCCCATTCTTTTATTAATTTTTGGACTGATTGTCCTCTTGAGACTTCCGTTGACCTTGCCAAGTCTATATGTTCACATAGTTTGATTTGCCACACACTTACTGATGAAATTCCCAATTTTATTTTGGTAGTTCCTCACCTATAATACCTAACAAAAAGGCCTCTGGTTGTTTTTTTAACAAAAGTTATCTTAAACATGTTCTCTGGCTCATTTTATATCATTTCCCAGAAGCCACCTGCGGGGGGGGCAGGTTCTAGCACTGTTTGACGGTTTCTAGCACCGTTTGTCGGTTTCTAGCACCGCTTGACGGTTTCTAGCACCGTTTGTCGGTTTCTAGCACCGCTTGATGGTTCCTAGCACCGCTTGACGGTTTCTAGCACCGTTTGACGGTTTCTAGCACCGCTTGACGGTTTCTACCACCGTTTGTCGGTTTCTAGCACCGCTTGATGGTTCCTAGCACCGTTTGTCGGTTTCTAGCAACGTTTGTTAGTTTCTAACACCGTTTGTCGGTTTCTAGCACCGCTTGACGGTTTCCAGCACTGCTTGATGGTTTCTCTTTCCTCTCCCCAGCCCCCTGGTGTCAGCATGGAGGGCGGTGTGGACGGCCCCATCGGAATCCCCTTCCCCGACCACAGCAGCGACATCTTGAGCAGCCTGAACGAGCAGAGGAATCATGGCCTGCTCTGCGACGTGGTGATCCTGGTGGACGGGCAGGAGTTCCCCACGCACCGCTCAGTCCTGGCGGCCTGCAGCCAGTACTTCAAGAAACTCTTCACCTCAGGGCTGGTGGTCGACCAGCAGAACGTGTACGAGATAGACTTTGTGAGCGCCGAGGCCCTCTCGTCCCTGCTGGAGTTCGCCTACACGGCCACCCTCACCGTCAGCACTTCGAACGTGGGCGAGATCCTCAACGCCGCCACGCTGCTAGAGATCCAGGCGGTCAGGGACGTTTGCACGGATCTGCTGGACAGGAAGATTCTGGCCAAACACGACCAGATGGACACAGTAGATCAAATTGATCAAAGGAACCATCTCAGAGCGAAAGAATACCTGGAGTTTTTTCAGAGCAACCCCATCAACGGGCAACAGGGCACATACCCGTGGACCAACCCGGACTTGAGGGACCTTCAGCGGCTCGGCTTCCGGGGCCCGGAGGTCAAGGAGGAGCCGGACTGCAACGGCCTGGACTTCTACACTCAGGCCGCCCTCAGCGACAGACCAAAGGTGAACGACGGCGACCCCGACGGCAAGATGTGGTTGGACGCCGAAGAGGCCAAGGCGGCCGCCGCTGCCCAGGGACCCTTGTTCCCCGCCTCGCAGAACGGACAGTACGGCGGGCATGGCCTGGCCACGGTGCCCGGGGAGGATGAGGCGGCGGCTCAACTGGACCAGCAGGAGGCGGGGGGCTCCCCTGCCTTCGTCCCCGGGGAGGGCGAGGAGGCGGACCCCCGGGAAGTGGACGGTCTTGCAGCCAGCACCCTCCTGCAACGGATGATCAATTCCGTGGAGCGGCAGCAGCTGGCCGAGGACGACCGCAAAGACGACGACGGAGTCATGGATTATTACTTGAAATACTTTAGCACTTCCCAAGAGGGGGGCGAGTACCCGTCCTGGTCCCACAAGTCGGAGAAGAAGATCCGGGCGAAAGCATTCCAGAAGTGCCCCATCTGCGAGAAGGTGATCCAAGGGGCGGGCAAACTCCCTCGCCACATCCGGACCCACACGGGAGAGAAGCCGTATGAATGTAACATTTGCAAAGTTCGGTTTACGAGGTGAGCACGGGGAGAGGGGGCGGGCTGGGGGCGGGTCTGCAGTGTTGCCCCCCTCCGGAAGATCCCAGTCCTTACTACTGTGAGAATATTATTTATCGTTCGTTCGTTCTAAATTTTCGTAAATTTATACACTGCTTATACAAGGCGATTTGCAAAAGATGAAACAATCGATTGAGGGGTGGAATTGCAACTGTGCTTTGCAACGTACGAAGATTCGAACACAGTGGTACCTCGGTTTCCGAACGTAACCCGTTCCGGAAGACCGGTCGAGGTTCGGAAACGGAGGCGCAAAATGCAGCCTGCAAATTTAATGGAGGAAAATACGCTCAGCAGAAGCCATTTTGACTTCCGAGGCGCGTTCGAAAACGGAAGCATTTACTTCCGGGTTTACGGCGTCCGAGTTCCGAAACGTTTGAAAACCGAGGTACCGCTGTACTAAAATAGTTTGCAGCCACCACAACTTTTCTAAGCATCTGGGTAGATTTGTCTAAGCAGGAGAGTGGGCACGGTGAAGGCTTGCTCTCAATAAATCGGCAAGGAGTTCCGAAGGGGAGACGCCACACTAAATGCTTGGAAGTGGATTTCAGATAGCCCTGAATTACGCTTCTTGAGGTGAGTGGTGCTGCGGTTTTGACCTCTTTTCCTGCCTCCCAGCTAGATGTCGATGTCTTTATATACATATTCCCCTCTAGGAGGCTCAGTTGGGTAAGAATCAAGTACGGTCTAACCTTGGTTGTCGAACGTAATCTGTTCCGGAAGACCGTTCAACTTCCGAAACATTTGACAACCGAGGTGCGGCTTCCGATTGGTTGCAAGAGCTTCTTGCACTCAAGCCGCGTCAGGTGTTTGGGTTCCAAAAAACGTTCAAAAACCAGAGCATTTACTTCTGGGTTTTCGGCGTTCAGGAGGCAAAACGTACAAGTACCAAGGCGTTCAAAAACCAAAGTTCAACTGTGTACACTTCCAGAGATAGCACAAAATACACAACCTCTGGTCAGTGAGCCACCATAGCTGCTAGAGGCCGTGAAAATTTGTGTCCCGGGCTATTCAGAGTCTTCTAACCATGTACTAGCTGAAACCAAAGGGGCGCAAGGCTTGTCATGTGTGATTCCACCTCCCACCACCCCCACAGTTCTCCTGCCTCACTTTTATTTAAAATGCACCTCTGGTTTATTTGTGGGGCATAGGAATTCGTTCATTATTTTTTTTCAAAATATGGTCCGGCCCCCCACAAGGTCTGAAGGGCGGTGGACCGGCCCCCTGCTGAAAACGTTTGCTGACCCCTGATCTAAATGCTGCAGGTGGGGCGGAATTGCCAGAGATCATTTGGAACTGAACTGCGAACTGACCGTGAACTGAATTAGTTCGCTTCTCTTTGGACGTATCGGAACGTTAAAAAAAATGAACTTTCCAACTTCTCCAGGTCAGCCGCACAAAATTTTAAGCACAGGTGTGGCCGGGGGGGGGTGGCATTGAAAACAATGTGGATTTGGAGCATTGAAACGGCGTTCTCTGTTAATCCGACCTCTTGGGGGGGGGAGGCGGGTTTTGGTGGACAAGACCCCCCCCCCCATGGCCTGCTCAGGCGTGTGCCAGCAGCCTCCCAAGATGCAAGCGGATCTCTTTGAACACACTGGGGAGGAATTTGAAAGGTGTGCTAAGATCCACAACCCATAATTTGCCCTTCCTTGTCAATGCCCCCAAGTTACTGGAGGAACAAAATTGCACCCAGGAAAACAAGGTAGGAAGCTTCTTGCAAAAAAGTGTGTTTGTTTTTAACCTGTGGCTTTAGTTTTTGTTGTTTTTTGTTTATTTCTTGCTCGTTATGATACGTTTTATTTATTTAGTAAAGTTTAAAACTTTGCAGTCACATACTGAACGTACAACATAGAAACAAGAGTCCAGATAATCTCCTGGAGTTCCTATTATTGTGGGTCCTATAATTAATAATTTCCTCCTGCATCTTTTATGATAATCCCACATCTTTTTTCTCTCTCCATTGTGTCCAAAATTCACCATTAAACTACAAGTAATATTCCAATCCTACTAACGATTTTAACTGTTTACAATGGTTTTTAAGATACGTTATAAGTTTCCCCCATTCATTATTAAAAAATTTGGTCTTCCTGATTTCTGATTCTTGCCGTCATTTTAGCCATTTCGGCATACATCCATCAACTTGATCAGCCATTCTTCTCTGGTCGGGACTTTATCTTCTCTGCATCTCTGAAAAGTTATTATTATTTTCCTCATTATTATTAGCTTATTCCATTTGTATCCAACCAATGAGGGACGCAGGTGGTGCTTTGGGTTAAACCACAGAGCCTAGGGCTTGCCGATCAGAAGGTCGGCGGTTCGAATCCCCGCAACGGGGTGAGCTCCCGTTGCGCGGTCCCTGCTCCTGCCAACCTAGCAGTTCGAAAGCACGTCAAAGTGCAAGTAGATAAATAGGTACCACTCTGGCGGGAAGGTAAATGGCGTTTCTGTGTGCTGCTCTGGTTCGCCAGAAGCGCCTTAGTCCTGCTGGCCACATGACCCGGAAGCTGGACGCCGGCTCCCTCGGCCAATAAAGCGAGATGAGCGCCGCAACCCCAGAGTCAGTCACGACTGGACCTAATGGTCAGGGGTCCCTTTACCTTTACCCACCCAGTGAGCTGAGCGGGGCTTCGAACCCTGCTCTCCCAGGTCTCCCAATCTGGTTATCATTCTAGGACACCCTGGGTATTTTCCAAAGAAGCAACATTCCAAGCTTTGGAAATAAGAATGTGCTTAAAAGTTGGCTCTTTGTAAGCCAAAACTCCCTGCCAGAAAATTGGTCCAGGGGCAGGAAGCTAGATTCAACATACCTGAGGACTAGTAACTTTGGGAGGCTTGTTGTGAGCTGTTACTCTTTTGCTTTTGTTCTTTTGTTGTTTTGGACTGTGGGCCTCCTAGATATACAGTCATACCTTGGTTTTCAAACAGCTTAGTTCCTGAATGTTTTGGCTCCCGAATGCCGCAAACCTGAAAGTGACTGTTCCGGCTTGCGAACTATTTTTGGAAGCCAAACGTCCGGCGGGGCTTCTGATTGGCTGCAGTAGCTTCCTGTTGCCAATCAGAAGCCGCGCTTTGGTTTCCGAACGTTTTGGAAGTCAAACAGACTTCCGGAACAGATTCCGTTCAACTTCCAAGGTGCGGCTGTATTCAGTTTCTTACCAGGTTGCCATTTTAACTACGTTTGAAATGACGACAAGAGATTGTTCATATGTGTACTTCACAGTATGTTTTCTGGCTGACAAGAGACAATTATTCCTCTATAATAATAATAAATAATAATAATTTATTATTTATACCCCGCCCGTATGACTGGGGTTCCCCAGCCACTCTGGGCGGCTTCCAACAAAATATTAAAATACCAAATTGAAGGAGCCATTTGGCACCTAGATTATATATCTGAGTTTCTAACAAAGCCCATTGCCAAATCTTTAGCTCCACGTGACCATGATTTTTGGCCCCTTGGCTGGCTCAGGTTGATGGGATCTAGAGTTCAGTAATACCCAACGGGCTGCTGCAGAGTCCTACTCGGAAGAAAACCTATAAGTGGCTTAAAGAGGTCCAGCTCCAAGGGCCTTCTGGCGGTTCCCTCGCTGCAAGAAGCCAAGTTACAGTGAACCAGGCAGAGGGCCTTCTCGGTGGTGGCACCCACCCTGTGGAACGCCCTCCCACCAGATGACAAAGAGAAGAACAACTATCTGACATTTAGAAGACATCTGAAGGCAGCCCTGTTCAGGGAAGCTTTTAATGTGTTGACATTTTAATTTATTTTTAATCTTTGTTGGAAGATGGGCTGGGTACAAATAATAAATTATTATTATTATTAATTACTCCAAAATGACCCCAGGCTGCGCACCTGGTCCTTCAGGCACACGCTTGCCCCATTCAGGACCAGGGAGTCCCCCACACCTGCCCGCCCCCTGTCCCCCCCTCCAAAAAAAAACCCAGTAAAAAGGTAAAGATACGCCTGAACATTAAGTCCAGTCGTGACCGACTCTGGGGTTGCGGCGCTCATCTCGCTTTACTGGCCGAGGGAGCCGGCATACAGCTTCTGGTTCATGTGGCCAGCAGGACTAAGCCGCTTCTGGCGAACCAGAGCAGCGCATGGAAACGCCGTTTACCTTCCCGCCGGAGTGGTACCTACTTATCTACTTGCACTGGTGTGCTTTCGAACTGCTAGGTTGGCAGGAGCAGGGACCGAGCAACGGGAGCTCACCCCGTCGCGGGGATTCGAACCGCTGACCTTCTGATCAGCTGTGTGGTTTAAGCCACAGCGCCACCCGCGTCCCATAAAACAACAACAGTACTTCTGTCTTAAATCTTCCCTCTGTAACTTTTCCTTGCTCCTCTTTCCGACGCAGGCAGGACAAGCTGAAGGTTCACATGAGGAAACACACCGGCGAGAAGCCCTATCTTTGTCAGCAGTGTGGGGCGGCCTTTGCCCATAACTACGACCTGAAGAACCACATGCGCGTCCACACGGGCCTGCGCCCCTACCAGTGTGAGAGCTGCTTCAAGACTTTCGTCCGCTCCGACCACTTGCACCGGCACCTTAAGAAGGATGGCTGCAACGGGATCCCTTCCCGGAGGGGGCGCAAGCCCCGCGTGAGGGATGCCTCCGCGCCCCCCGCCACCCCGGCTTCCAACCCCGACGACGGGAGCCTGGCGGGCGGCGAGGAGGCCCACGAAACGCAGGATGCGACCGCGCCGCAGGACGGCTTAGAACAGCACTTTGACGGGAGTCCGAGCGCCAATGCGGCGCCGGGGGGTTTGAATGTAGGGGGGGAGAAGTCCGAGGGCGAAACGGAAGAACTCTCCTAAAAAAAAAAAATCAACCAAAAAAACAACCCGTAACGAGAAGAAAAAAACAAAAGGTGTCACAAAATCTAGTTATAACTTTTCCTCCAGTTCCTCTTTTAAAATATGGGTTTCCTCGCTCTTTTTGGGGGGGCGAGGAAAAGAATAGCCTTATAAGTCTATAATATATATATATATCTTGTTTGTGATCTTCCCCATAATAATAGGCAGTTTGTTGTACCCCTCTTGTTAGCCGCAGATTAATTTTTAAGGTTTTTTTGTTTTTTCCTGCCCTTGGGGGGGGTGGGAAAGAGGTGTTTAGAGGAAAGTTTTGGAAACCAGGTTGGAGGGGAAAAGAGAGGGGGTCTATTAAATACGAGACGAAGCTTCCAGAGTTTTTAGTTTGTTAAACGTTTTAAAACTTATACATATATATATGTGTATATATAAATATATATTATATTGGAGATTTTATCTATTTTAGCAAGCGTAATGTTCCAAAGGAACAAAAAGCAGGGAGATAAATTGTGTTGGTGGCTTGAGGAATCAATGAATTGGTGGGGTGGGGGGAAACTTCCTTCCTCTTCCTCTCCCCTCCCCCCGCCCTTCCCACCCCCACCCTGAAGGTGCTCTTCAGATAATGCCCATGGAGGTTTTAATTTTTCCCAAGGGTTTTGTTTTCTAGTGGGGTGGCAAATTCTGGAGGAAGACCTCTGGCTTCCTGGCGCTGTTCTAAATCCAAATCTCTAAACCGTTTCGGCCACTAGCTCTCTGTACAAGTCTTAGAAGACTTTTTTTGGGGGGGGGGGTCACGCTCCTGATTTTCCCATCGCAAGATCTTGAGGAGTCCCGTAAATCCGCCCTTGCAAATCGACGGAGGTGGATTTCCTGCGCTGCAAATTTAGGCCGATTCAAATTTTATTTTTCAAAAGGCTCGCGGATTTTAAAATAATCCGTTCGCCGTTCCTGCCGGGCGGCCGCAGACGGCAACCCCCTGGTCGTAAAAGGGGTGGGGTGAGGAGGCTGCGCCGGGCGTCAAGTCTAGAATTCACCTACGTTGGTAGGTGTCGAAATTATCTTGCTGGCAGCATAGAATCGTGCGGTCCCAGCCCTTAGCTTGCAAACCGCAGTTCTCAAACCAGCGGAAGGGAATTTCTCCAATATCTGCTGGTTTGAGGCTATCCCCAGCCCTTGTCGGCCCGCAGATTTCGAATCATTCATCTGGTCCACGTTCCATTTGGCTTCCGTTAAAGATCTCCCCCCAGCATTTGAGTCGTCAGTTGGCCGGATTGTGCCGGAGGGTCTTATCCAACCTGTGAACAACTTTTGTCGATTAAAAGTTTGCTCCTTAGCATTGCTCCAGCAGCGTCTTGTGTGCCCTGCGGAATGAAACCAAATTTTGTTTGCGGATAAAGTAAGTCGCCGCACAGAGAAGCGTTAGGCTGCCTCTACTCAGGGCTGAACCCATTTAAATTGAGGGTCATGTCTAATCCGGGCTTATTAATTTCTACTCGGAGTAGAATTTGGCTGGAAACAACCCTTTTGGGTTCAGCAATTCGCTGTTGCAGTCCTTAAACACAGCACTGTGCCTCTTCCACATTGCATATTGCATATTGTAACTAGACCTTACCTTTTGCAGGCAGGAAGTTGCCCCGCACGGTCCGACTTTCTAAAAATTCCCCTCTCCCCTGCGTGCTGACCAGGTTCCAGCCTTGATCATAAATCGCCCTTTGCGGGGAAACCTGAGTTCCAGTAACGCGAGGATTTTGGCTAGGCGGTCGTGGGAAATGCTCTGTTTTGAGTGCGGAAAACCTGGAGCTATTGCACCTTGACTTAAAAGCTTCCCGGCTTTTTAACAGGACTCTTTTAAAAGGGTTGCGGGAGCTTGCGGTGCATTTAGCCTCTCTGCAGGGGTTGCATTTTGCCCTTCTTGAGCACCTCAGGCTGGGGGGAGCCCTCCCTTCCCACCCCAGGGGCTCTCGCTAATAGTTCTCATGGGGGTCTTGTTGGCAGAAGGGCAAAATAGGCATTGGGGGTGGGATTTGCAAGGAGCAGCCATGAAACTGAGTTGGCGGCGATGCTATTGACCCGGGCGGCCTCTGTGTCCGCAGCCCCTATCCCATTTTTTATCCAGTGGGGTGCAGTTCCCTGCGCCCCCCTCCCACCCTCCACTCCCCACTCCTCCTTCCCCTTTTGGTACTATAGAAATATATATGCCTAGCACAAAAAAACCAAGCCAACACACTGAAATGAAATTGTGGGTTATTCAAGTCGGGTCCCATCTTCCAGTTTACGCCCCCCGAGTTACTGAGATTTTAACGGAGCCTCATTTTAAAAAAATTGGAAAAGGGGGTATTGGTTTGGACCAAAGCAAGGTTTGTGGTCCAAGCTGTTTTCTGTGGCGACCCACCGAATCCTGTTTCCCAGACCAACCATCTGATGTAGAATAAAAAAGCGTTCTTGATAACGCAGTGGCTGTTATATCAGGTTTATCAGAAAAAAGCGTTAGGACCCTCTTAAGCTAAGAAAACAAGGACACCTTTTTATCCATTTCAGAATTTTCTAAATGCACAGTTTGAAAAAAAATGATTCTAAAAGAGAGAAAGAGAGATTTAAGTCGTCTTTTTTTTTTTTTTTTGCAAGCACTTTTAAAGATTTTTCGTTTAATTTAAATATGAGAGAAAAGGTGAACCGTTTTGCCGAATGTAACCGAACAGGGGAGTGAGTGTGTGTGTTTGTTTGTTTGTGACGGGAAAGTGTGAGGGGGAGGAACAAAGAAAAATAAAATGGGTTGGGTGGGAAGACGTGGATGTTTTATTTAATATAGAAAAAAAAGCAATAAAAAAAACCCCACACACAAAAAAAAAGATTAGAAACTTAAGAAGTCTTAGCACTTTGAAATGGAACGGGTACTTTGAAATCACTTTATCTTAATTTAAAAGAAATATATATATCTATATATATATATATAAATAAAAGAAAGAAACGAATATGTTTACACGTCGAAACCATCTTCTACAGAAAGAAATTTATTGTTGTTTGTTGTTTTTATTAAAATAATTCCTAAAATTGAATTTATTTTTGTAAGAGAAAAAAAAACAAAACAAATGTATATATCTATCTATCTTATCTATATATTTGAGAGAAAGAATGAAAGAGAGAGAGAGACTTAAAATGAAATCCACCGTTTTGGTTCGTGGATTGAGACCAGGAGCAAAGCGAAACGTAGAAAAATAAAATAAAATCGGGAGGACTGGAGTTAATTAGATTCTGTGACACAGCAAAATTTAGAGGAATAAAGTAGCCCTCGGAAGTGATTTGCACTTCGGGGGAAAAAACACAAAATACAAAAATGGAAGCTTGAATTTTTAGGCAGGAATCATTGGGTTATTTTGTGTATGGTTTCTCCACCCCAGCCCTCTTTTATTTTTTATTTTTTCCTTTTTATGTCTTACTGCCAGTGCTGGCCTGTCCGTTTTCTAATTGGTTTTCCCCCCATCCGGCCACAACCATCATTCCCAGGACCGCCTCTCTCAAGAAAGGAGATTTCGAGACCTTAGTTCCCACCGACCTCTCGCCCCAAAATCTGTTTTCAATCGGGTTTCGAGGGCTCCATTCAATGGGGGGCATCACAGCTTGGCTCGCATTTCTGCCGGCTTTCCTTGCAAACGCTTTGCCCCCGTCTCTTGCACAAACACCCCAAAAAACACCCCTCCAAATTGAAAATATTCTGCATTGTTTATTTGCTCATCCCTCCTTGGGAAAACAGGGTTCAGAGTTTAACGCTTCAAAGTTGATCAAGACCCGAGCGAATTGAGGGATGCAAAATGGGGAGGAAAAGCCCATTTTCCCACGGTATATGTGTGGAGGTGAGGCTGGTTTTCGGAACCCAGGGAACAGATCTCCACTTCCCCAGTCCAGGGGGGGAGGGAAGCAAATTTAGGAGCCGGCAGGAAAAGTCTGGTTGGGAAACAGTGGCGAAAGATACCCAAAAGCTGGTTATCGGAAGGCAATCTGTGCAGAACAGCTTCCGTCTTGGTTTCATTGTTTGGCACTGGATTTTTATTTTATTTTTGCAAAAAAAATCAAAAATTGAATTGGGAGTAGATTCATTTTCAGCCGTAACTCG
This sequence comes from Podarcis vaucheri, assembly GCF_965113315.1. Taxonomy (NCBI): domain Eukaryota; kingdom Metazoa; phylum Chordata; class Lepidosauria; order Squamata; family Lacertidae; genus Podarcis; species Podarcis vaucheri. The sequence goes on along the minus strand of NC_138756.1, from coordinate 6,606,237 downwards.
CCTTCCGTAACAACTCTTGCAAACGGGGAGGGAAAAAAGGGTCTGTTTCTACTTTAAAACGAAAAAACAAAACCCTGAAAATCAAATGGCTTTAAAATAAATCGGCAAATTTGGTGGACACACGCCGGTTTGGGATCTTTCCATCGTTTCCCCCCCGGCCCATTCAAAGCAAATTCGAGGAGGTCCTGGCACTTGCATGGTTGTGGCCCCATCACCGACACCCCCCCCAAAAAATATTTCTCTTCCATAGGGAACCTCGGCTTAGCACTGACTTAAAAAACGATTGCATATGCAAAAATTAGCGTGGACTTTGTAAATAGATAGATACATGAGATTCTTTATTGTAATCAAAAGTTGTGGTATCTCTACCAGCTTGTTTTACACCTCCTTGTTTCCATGACTGTTTATGTTTTGTGTGTATTCCCCCCCCTGCAACCCGTCTCTCCCCCTCCCCGTCCAAAATCTCCCCCTCCCCACTTCAACCAAGCCACCTAACAACCAATCAATATCCAATATTCCAGAGCTCCATCAGTCAGTTTCTTTATTTTTCTCTCTCTCTCTCTTCAAAGTCAGGGTGTTTTCGAACCGTAGGAACAGGGTGGGTTTTGTTCTTTGGGGTTTAAATTTTTTTATTATTTTGGGACACCTAAGAAATAGCAGCCAAATCCCTCTCTCTCCCCCCCCCCCCGCTCCCACTGCCTTGTTTTTTAATCCCGACGGGGCCCTGTCCTGCCCAGAAAATGGCAGAAGACCAGGTGGAATTCCAAAATCTGTCCAGTCCCCGTGAGCATTTGAGGCTCAGGCTCCATGCAGAACCGGGGACCCCTTTACTGTGCGCACCCCCCAAGTTAGCCTTTGCACAAGCCGCTATTGCAAGCTTGGGCCCGAGGAGACGCCACAATATTTTATTTTTGCTTGGCCAGCATCCCTGTGCAAATCTTTCCTGTGCATGACCCTCTTCGTATCCCTCTCACCTCCTCCATCTCAAGAGTACCCTCCCCTCGTCCGTTTCTGTCTCTGCAGAGCTTCGGCCGGGAGGGGGCCACCACCACCTAAGGCCACGTCCCCGATGCTTGACCAGCGGCCGCCATCCCCTCTTTCCCAAAGAGTCCTGCGAACTGTACGTAGTTCTGCGTTAGGGGAAGGGCTAAGAAAGGGGAGGGTTGGGGATATCTCTCGAGGGAGAGTTCTCTGCGCCCTCGCCCAGACGACAGTTCCCAGGACCCTTTGGAAAGAAAGCGCGGCCGTCGCGGCGGAACCCGTTGGCTGGTTTCGCCGCGTATATACTTGTGTCCTGATCCCATTTATTTTATTTTTATTTTTCGTTTTTCCTGAGCAGAGATACCGCACCTTGTTTGTTAGATGAGCTTCCGCGGCCCTCGAAAGGGTAAGGGGCGCGGAACGGGGTCCGATGTTCGTTGCTTGGTGTGGGGGCTAAGCTTCGAGCAGGAGTGCTGGCAACACTTTAACACAAGCCTTTGAAGCGTTTGCACTAAAAATAAAAATAAGAGAGAGAGAAAAAAAACGAGAGAAAATTATGTACCTTCTCTGTGTAGGGAGGCCTAGACCTCTGAATACATTTTGCCTTAACCTTCTTATTCCTTCTTTGTACAAGTGATCACAAACACACACACACACAAAAAAAGGACATCTCTTCGCATGCAAGGTTCCTCTTCCTCGAATCACATACTGTATATAAGGTGTTCGATTTTTTTTTAAAAAAAGAAAGAAAATATTATTTTTTATTATTATTATTATTATTTTATTTTTTAAAAATAAGATCCAGGTTGTGGTAAAGTGTTGCCAAAGAAACTATTGGTTATATTACCGTATTTCAGGAAAAAAAAGAAGGAAAAAAATGCTTCTAAAATGACATCAGCGACAAAAATAATAATAACGATAATACGCATAACAGACAACGTTTCCCTACTTGGCTGGGCTGTTTTCGTGTTTTTTCTTTCTTGAATTTCACGATCCAAAAAACAAACAAACACAACTTTATCAAATGTTAATTTCAAGTGGTTGAAGCTGTAATTTTTTCAGGGTATGTGTGTCTCTTCTACGTCGGCACCTTCCGATCTGTTTCCCCCCATTGCTAAGGTGCTGACTTCCAGCTATTGGGAGTTTTGGGAAAAGTCGAGTTGCTTGCAAAATGTCTGCATGCAGAGACACCTCTGTAAATGATTGGATTCCATTGCAAATAATAATAATAGGGGGGAATAGTTCTATTGAAAGTCTATTTGGCCCGATAACGACCGAAGGGGTTTCAGTCCGAGAAGCGAGCGCTTTTTGCAACTCTCTGCGGGGTGCAATGTGTGCAGGGCTTGGGGGGGCCCACATTTTTCCTGCTGACCTGGAAGGGACACACAGACCCTCCCGTTGCCATTGACCCTGTGACAGCCGTCAATCTTCCTGTTTGCACCTTCCCGCCCTGCTGTATTAAGCTGCTTCCTTGACAATTCTTCCGCTGGCCAGCTGGTGTTGGCTGTTCCTGGCAAACCCGTGTCATTTGCGTGAATGTAAAGGGGTGACTTCGTGGGCGGTGGGGAAGGGGCAGCTGCGTTGCCAAGAGGCGTTGCAGGGGCAGGTTGCAACCCCCCCAGCTAAGATCAGAAGGGGCAGATCTCTAGGGCGTTCAGATCTAATTTCCGAAATAAATTCTTGCCCTCTTTGGCTCAGGCCGTGAGGTTCTTCGTACAGGGACACACCTGGAAATGAACCTCTGCAACTGGGTTGGCTACTAAAATTTATTGCACCCCAGGGTCAGGAGTTGGTGGGAACCTACCATCGTGAAGTTGGAGGTTGTTGTTGTTCCCTGGGTGTTACGCTCTTAACCACGAACTCTTCCTCGCCAACGCTTGAGTTGCCCATGAGTTAGGTCCACCATCTAGCAAACCCCGTTGGTTCTTAAGTGTTCCTCGTCTCCAAAAAGGAGGCCCTCAGTTGGCGAGACCTTTTGAGAACTTCCTGGTCCAGGTGGAGGAGATCGATGGAGAGAAGGACCTGGGCCCAGTTGACATTTGGCCTCTCTGCTTGCTGATTTTCTCCCGTGTGGAAGGAAATCAGGTTCTCAAATTGCGGCAGAGACGGATCTGCCAGTGGTCCTGAATTTTAGGAGAGGACATTGGTTTGGCTAAGCTGTGCCCACCCCGCTCCCCGCTCGCCTCAGCCCGAACCCACAAAAAAAAAGAAGCCTTAAGCAGAAAAGAAGGATACAGCGTCTTGAAAAATGTCTTAAGGACTTTCCTTCTTTTGCACTAGCTCTGACCCGTTGGATCCAATGGGGGAATATTGTTCTGTTGCACTTTAAAAAAAGAGGATATCTTGGAGACTGTTTGCAAAAAAAAGAGAAAAGGGCAGGGACTTCAGATATGTGTGGTTTTTTTAATTGGGGTGTGTGTGTGTGAGTTGATGTACGGAAAAGGATTATCCTCTGCTTTAAAGGGGGGGGGGGCTTACTGCTTTATTCACTTTAGACCTGATTCTTCTTTCTAGTTTTTGCTGTCCACCCGAGACATTTCATAAAGAGCTGTATGGAATAGCTGCTTAGGTTTACTGAGGAAATGGAGGGTGGGGTGGTTTTCCCCCTCGCCGCCAGTGGCTAAGTTTGGGGAGGTGGGTTAGAGAATCTTCCATGCTTCCAAAAATTGGTTTGGCCTTAATTCATCTCTTCTTCTTCTTCTTCTTCTTCTTCTCCCGTGGCTTCGGTCGAAGTCGTCAGGAAAGGCCCGTCGCGATTCTTCCGCCTCGGCGATGCGAGACTATATATCGAAAGCCTCTTGCCACCCCCCAAGTTCTAAGTGCTACCCTATAATCGCGCTGCTTTCCCTCCTCCTCTCCAGGTCAGGCTATTTAAAAATGAAATCTATAGATCTATTTATATTTTCAACATTTAACGTCTATAAATTTTTAAGTTAAGAAGAGCGCCCCGGAATGTTCTTGTTGACGCTGGGAGAGAGATGCTGTTCTTTTTTCAAAATGCTCTTTGCAAGAGAGCATTTTGCTAGCTTGTTCGCATTTAGTTCCATAACCCCCCTTGAAAGCTCCCTTTTCTCATCCTTTGGAAAGCACCAGCGAGATGCTTCCCTGAAGCTGCTCAGAAACGACGGCAACTGAAGTCATTCCGCAAGCGGGAACGGCTTCCGCTCGCTAAGCAGAACTTCCCCCCTCTCTCTCTACTCCCCCTGGGTGCCCCCCCAAATCCCCCCACCAATCCGCTCCAGATAGCTAGAGGAACCCCTAGAGCAAATTTGGGGTTATACCGGGTGGCGGGGAGGAGAGAGAGGGGGACCTTTAATTGCACAAGCGGAAGCTGTTCCGCTTGTGGAATGACTTAAGAGTGACCCAACGAAGGGACAGACGTCATTCTGGGAGCGGGTTCCTAAGTTTTTTGTTCGTTCTTCTAGACACCCAATTTTTCAGGTGCACCCGGAGTTGGGGGACCCAGCAGCTTCAGCAAATGTTCAGGGAAGAGATGGGGAGCTGCGTTGTCCAGCGTCCTCCGAGAAAGGCTGCAAGGTTCTCCATCTCTTGTGAGATGCGAAAGGTAAAAGCAGAGCTTAAGGTCAGGTGCGTTGGGCCCCCACCTTGCTTAATAATTTCTTCCTGCTGCTGTTGCCGTCGCAGTTAGCTATACAGAGAACGATCTCGCCAGAGCACTCTCTCTCTATATATATATATAAAATCCATATTTTAAAAACACCGCCACGAACCCTTAAATGACTAATTTACTGTTGTCAAACGAGGCAAAGCTAAGCACAGAAAAAAAAAGACATTCCAGAGATTGTATGTTTGATAAGGGGGTTTGCTAGGAGGGGGTGGGGGTGGGGGAGACGGAAAATGAGTACAGAAAAAATTATATAGATAGATAGATATAAATATATATAATATATATAAAATGCACTTTTTTGCGGGGAGGGGGCTTAAAAATAAATATATAATTAGAACAACGCGTCTGTTTCCCCCCCTTCCGTTCTTGTATGTATATATTTTTTTAAAAAAAACACAACCCAGTTTGGAGGCGTGTAATAATAACCCCAATGTTGATTAAGTATATATAATTTTCTTCTGTCGTTATTTTTTTTAAGCTCTGGGAGTTTAAAGCGGTTCTGAACCGAAGATGCAAAGAGTGATGAGAAGCCAGTTTGCTGGTTACAGAGAGCTACTGGCCATTCCCTGTGGGGTTTGTCTTGTCTGGATAGTTTTCTTTGAATGGCTAATCCTCAGTACTTTTCCAGTAACCTTGGAACCTGGGGGTTCGGCTTGCATATGTATTGCTCAGAGTAAGCCCATTGAAATGAAGGGACTCGAAGTAGTCCATAAATTTCAGCGGGTTTCCTCTGAGGAGGGCTAATGTTTGCTACAGCCGCAAGAGCCAATGGCACAACCGTTGGATCTTGTCCGATGGATAATAGAGGCAGCTCGCCGGCTTCTTTTGTGGAGACCCAACTTTTGACCCAGGAAATGTTTGTCGTTCCAAACCGGTGATCGTCCTCCTGCCAAAATGTTTGCAACTGAGAAGCCTGCTTTGGAAACCAAAATCAGTTTGCAAGAATCCCAATTCCCGCCAGTCCCATGGTGGCAGATGACGTTTCGGCAACATCTGGATGGGGAACTTTGCATTTATTTCCCCCCAGGGCACCCTGCTTTGTCACCAGCTAGCTCCTGCTCAGAGTAGACTCGTTGAAATGAATGGACCGAAAGTTATCCATGTTTATTAATTTCAGTGGTATCAAATACTTTTGAGTAGGACTAACATTGAACACAACCCCCGCGTACAGCGGTACCTCGGAAGTCGAACGGAATCCGTTCCGGAAGTCCGTTTGACTTCCAAAACGTCCGGGAACCAAGGCGCGGCTTCCGATTGGCTGCAGGAAACTCCTGCAGCCAATCGGAAGCCCCGCCGGACGTTTGGGTTCCAAAGAACATTCGCAAACCGGAACACTCGCTTCTGGGTTTGCAGCCAAAACGTTCGACTCGCAAGGTGTCCGGGAGCCAAGGTACGACTGTGTATGTCAGAGGTGAGGAATCTTTGGCCTTGCACATCTTGCCGAAATGCAACTCGTTTCAGCTCCAACGGCCAGAGTTTCCGCACCCCTTGCCATGTTGCCAGAGTTGTGACATTTTTGCGGGGGAAGGGTTTAAACACACAAACCATTCTCAGGATCAGATCTGTGTGCATTGGGACTTTAGCTTTTTTTTGGTACGTGGTTGTGATTGTAGGCAGGAGGTCTGGGTAGCAAAACAACAACAACACACAATGGATTTGCCTTCAGAAGTAAAGATTAAAACTTAAGACGTGACCCTTAAAGCACATTTCCAAATTATATGTTTAAGGCTTCTTTCTTTTTTTAAAAGCCGCCTCTTCTGGTCATATCCGCACCCTGCATTGAAAGCACAAGAATTCTGGGAACTGTAGTTCATTGCTCGCAGGGCTGTCGTTCCTAGTTCCCTTAAGAAACTACAACTCCCAGGATTCTTTGGGAGAAGCCACGTTTTTTTAAATGTCTACCCATGTGGACGCGATCGGAGTTTAAGGACACCTGCGCACCGTACATCCTCCTTTTCAAAATCCATGCAAATATCAGCTGCTGGTGTGTCTCCTACCTGCTTTTTTGACCAGAAGAAAGACCTCACCACTCTTGAGTATGCATGCTGTTTAAAAAAACCCCTAAAGCCAATAGCGGTATACTTCAATGATTTCCAAAACAATTTTTTAAAAGCATGGATTTTGGCAGGGTGATTTGCCTACGCAACGCCTGCGAAGCTAGTTGCTCACTGCATCAAAGTCAACTTGTAGTGACTCTGTGCCATCTGAAAAATCCGGCTATCTCAATCGGCTTGGCTTCCATTGATGCAGAGCAGAATCCATTGGAAACTGCCCTGGACACGCAATTCCCCGAGGTGTCAAGTGGTGGTTGCAAAGTGGCTCAGCAGCCCTTGGCAGATGAGTCAATGTTTGCGTAGACTGGTTTATTAAACTCTTCCAGTTGAGGTTACCACCGATGTTCCACAACTCCCATTGCAACCCAAGGCACAATGGGTTGCGTCCATCTTAGTCCGACTCAGAGCAGACTCGCTGATGAACCGGAGGCTCAATTTATTCCATTGGGTCTACTCTGAACTGGCTACAGCCCAGTATCTCCAGGCGTGTCGCCTTGTTCAGGATTCTCTTCCCAGATCTTCCCCAAAAAACGGACTGCGAAATGTGCTTCGTGGATCGCATGAGAGAACAGGGCGTCTGTTGCTCCCGCGGTCGTCTTCCATGGGTTGAGGAACGACTTCCCTTCCTTGACCCGAGCTAACTGCAAACCACCGCTGCTCGTCGAGTTGTCCTCACGTTTCCCAGCGGGCAAGAATACTTGCATCAGCAACAGCGGCCTGCTCTCAACCCAGCCCAAGCCACAACGGCCAGCCGTCCCCCTAAATCAGGGAGGAGAGAAAACAGAGGCCGGTTTTCACTGGACTACAACTCCCATGATCTCTGGCCATCGGCCGATTCCTTTTCGACTATCCTCGGCACCCCTCTCCTGGTCAAACTCCATAGGAGATAAGTTAGGAACCTGATGGGCGTGCAGAAGGAGGGATGGGTGATTGGGACTGAAGACATTGACTAGCCTGTACTTGACCCCTTTCGTCTCTGGGAAAAACAACAACTTCTGAGCTTGGGAAAAGTCTCTTTTCTTCTTCTAGCGCGTTACCAAGCCATTTGATTCTTCCTGATGTGCTCCGATGAGCTCAGGGAAGAAGGAAGCCATTTTTCTTCGGTGCCTCCTGTCTTCGTTCCAACCAGTACTTGCTGGTTTTGCACCAGTTTGCAGACCAAGCGGTCCTGGCCCATCGTGGTAGTGCTATTGTCCCCCTCGGTTCCTTTTCCCGGTAAAACTCCGGGCGTTTGGGGGGCAACCGCGGCCTAACGAGCGCCATGCTCTTCACCGAAACTCCACCCATGGCGAATTCCTGAGGAAGAAAGACGGAGCGAAATCTCCAGTCGCGGTTTGTAGTTAAGGAACTTAAGCCAAAGTGAGAAGCGTTGGGATAGGTGTGTTTTCTTAGCTTCGCTGAGAAAAACAACGGATAAAAAGGTGCCTTCACGTATTAAAGGTTTTTTTTGGGGGGGGGGGTTGATGGGAGGTCTTGCAGATGGACTGCAGCTCCATATTACAAAAAGGGTTTCCGTCACGCCAATATGGGGTGGCCCATTCTTCCTCATGGCTCCACCGCCTTGAAACGTTATTTTGGGGGGCTCTTAGCCCCCGTATTTACCTGTTGTGGAATCTCTTCCTCCTCAGGATTTGTGGGAGTCACAAAACGCCTCGGGGGAAATCACCACGTCCTCATTGTGAGATGAAGTCCAGTTGGGCTAACTCCTGGATTCTCCTTAAAAGAACGCAGAGGCGCGAAGACGCTGTCCAAGATTCTTGCTTCCTCTTTTGCAAAAAAATAATAATTAAAAAAGGCTGCTCTCAGGGTCTCTTGGTTTGTGAGCTGTTGAAACCAGCTTGAAACTGGTTTCGGAAGCTGCCCCTTGCCCCTGCCCAAAGGACCCCTTCACCCCACCCCAAATCCCATGTTATCTCACTTATGCATCAATTGCCCCAGCAATGCGTCTTGTTCATTCAGACATGCTTTTATAGTTGGCCTTTTCTTTCCAGAGGGGGGAAATGCCTGAAACGAAAGATTTCTCTTCTTCCCTGCAAAAAAAACAACACAAAACATCTTTGCCATCTCTCAGAAACTTGTTCAGCGGCTTGTTCATATATTTGCGTGCTTGCTTCCTTTTCTACAGTCGTTTCGGACATAGTTTTACCCCTCTCAGTTCTTGAATTCGTTCTTCCCTGCAATAATTTCGCAGGCTTCCCTCCACCCCTCCTGCTCCAAATCATTTTTTTTTTCTTTCTAAGTTGGCATTGAGAATCCTGTGGATACAGGACCCTGGGTCAGATTCTGCTTCGCTGTGAAGTTTCTCCTCTTAATGCTCCTTTTCGTCTCTTCTGCTTTTTGCTCTCTCTGTCTCTCCCCCACCACTTTATTCTTCCTCCTCCTCCTCTTCTTCTTCTTCTTCACATCTTTCTCAGCTGCTGTTCGAACCCTTGCTATGAGGGTAGATAAATTCAGGAAGGGTTGAGGATTACGTAGGGAGATTTTAGCATTTTCTCATATTAATATATATATTTTTAAAAGAATTAATAGGCACCCAGGTTTCGTATCCGACACTAATTTCAGGCTTGTGGGGGAGGGGGAGAGAGAGAGAGAGAGATTCTCTTTCCCTGGATGTTTTCGGGGTTTTTTTTGTTTTAAATAGAATTTACACACGCGGAAAACAAAACACACACAAAAAAGTTCCATTTGGATTTCTTCTATTCTTCAGGATTGGTTGTTGACTAAAAATTGAATCAATTGTATGTTCTTTTTTTCCATATATTGTACTGTAATAGAGAACTGTTAATTTTTTGCACTAATAGATTTCTTTTCTCTCGAATCCTGGCTTCCGTCTCCTTTTACTTGTCTGGGTTTGTTTTGCCTGAGCAAAGACGGGTATGGGGGTCTCTCTAACCATTGGGACGTATTGCTCGCTGGGCTGCACACTTGCAAACACCCACCCATAGCCTGGAACCGGAATGCACAGTGAATTGCAGCAGCTGGTGAGAACAGAAGTCTCTTGGCTTACGTATTATAGAATCGGAGAGTTTGGAAGGGACCCGAGGGTCATCTAGTCCAACCCGCTTCAAACCCCTGCCATCTTATTCATTCATTCATTCATACCTCTCCCATCTGGCTGAGTTTCCCCAGCCACTCTGGCCGGCTCCCAACGGAATATTAAAACACACTAAAACATCAAACATTCCCTAAACAGAGCTGCCTTCAGATGTCTTGTAAAAGTCCAGAACAGTGGTACCTCAGGTTACAGATGCTTCAGGTTACAGACGCTTCAGGTTACAGACTCCGCTAACCTAGAAATAGTACCTCGGGTTAAGAACTTTGCTTCAGGATGAGAACAGAAATCATGCTCTGGTGGCGCATTGGGAGGCCCCATTAGCGAAAGTGGTACCTCAAGTACCACTTTAGGAACAGTTTCAGGTTAAGAATGGACCTCCGGAACGAATTAAGTTCTTAACCCGAGGTACCAATGTTGTAGTTTTTATTCTCTTGCCATTTGATGGGAGGGCGTTCCACAGGGCGGGTGCCACTGCCGAGAAGGCCCTCTGCCAGGTTCCCTGTAACCTCACTTCTCACAGGGAGGGAACCGCCAAAAAGGCCCTCAGAGCTGGAGCTGGACGATGGAGATGGAGATGCTCCTTCAGGTATACTGGGCTGAGGCCTTTTAGTGCTTTCAAGGTCGGCACCAACACTTTCAATTGTGCTTGGAAACATCCTGGGAGCAAATGTAGATCTTTCAAGACCAGTGTTATGTGGTCTCGGTGGCTGCTCCCAGTCCCCAGTCCAGCTGCCGCATTCTGGATTAGTTGCAGTTTCCGGGTCACCTTCAAAGGTAGCCCCACGTAGAGCGCATGGCAGTAGTACAAGCGAGAGATAACCAGAGCATGCACCACTCTGGCGAGACGTTCTACAGGCAGGTAGGGTCTCATCCTGCGTACCAGATGGAGCTGATAGACAGCTGCCCTGGACACAGAATTGACCTGCGCCTCCATGGACAGCTGTGAGTCCAAAATGACTCCTAGGCTACACACCTGGTCCTTCAGGGGGCACAGTTACCCCATTCAGGACCAGGGAGTCCTCCACACCTGCCCACTCTCTGTCCCCCATAAACAGTTGTTATTATTATTATTGCCAGGGGGAGATACCTGGAAGGCCAGATTTGGACATCTGAGTTGGAGGTCCAGTGGTTATCGAAGCTTTTTTTCTCTTGGCCACACTTTTCAGAATGAAACTTTTCCTGCGCCTCACCAGTTAGGAACATAGCTGTCAAGTGTCCCTTATTTGAAAGGACAGTCCCTTATTCCAGCGCCATGTCCTGCTGCTGTCCCTTATTGATGGATGCCCCTTAAATGATGTCCCTTAAATTTCAAATGAAGCAGCTCCTCTCCCTCCCTCCCTGCCGGCCAGGGAGGAGGGAGGCTCCAACTGTGTTGCTTGGCTGCATTGCTCACCCAATAAGAAGTCTAAGAACGACTGGGGGGGTGGAGCTTGCATGCCTTGTGTGTGGCTAGTTAATGCAAGCTGAGGGTTTTTTTGAATGCTGGACGCCATTTTGTTGCACGTGCTGCTGCAAACTTTGCAGTGCAAAGCCAGACCGGGGAGCCATCTTAAGTTGAGGCTGCATAGGCCTTGTGGTGCATGTGATTCAGATTCTGTTCAGTTGAACCTCTGGTTACAAAGTTGGTTGGACAGTGTTCTTGAAGCTACCAGCATGAGGTTGACCAGACTGCAGGAGGAGAGGAAGACTGGAGTACCTGGAACAGGTGAGGCTGCAGGTCCCTTATCTTGGCTGCTGGTCCCTTATTTGCAAATCTGCAAGTTGAGAGCTATGGTTAGGAATGCGCCTTTTTCCATCTGTTGGAGGGTTCCAGTTCATGGGGAATGTCTGGTCCCCCTTGGCAAATTTTGGAGGTGCTTCTAAGCGGGTTATTCTCCTGCCTGTCACGGTCTTTGTCATGAGCCATGCTGGGAATGAACTAGTTCAGTGTATTCACGGAATTAAAAAATAGTACTTCTTCACATTGCACATATGAGCCAGAAGTTTTACTTTTGGGAATTATAGGGACAGAAGTACCTAAGTTGTATGGAAATTTATTTATGCTACTATAGCAGCAAGAATGCGTCTCGCCCCAAAATGGAAAGAAGTAGAAGTCGCAGCAAAGGGAAGAATAGATACAAAAACTTACTGGAATATGCAGAAATGGCGAAACTCACCGGAAGAATAAGAAATCAAGATAAGAAACTTTTTTTAATAAAAGAATGGAAATGGCTTATTGACTATTTACAGATAAATTGCAAACATAAAAACATTGGCAGGATTAGTGTAATAACCTGCAGCTTTGTAAGAGTATATATTTAAAGTAGATAATGAGAAGAAGAAGAAGAGTTTGGATTTGATATCCCGCCTTTCACTCCCTTTAAGGAGTCTCAAAGCGGCTAACATTCTCCTTCCCTTACTGCCCCACAACAAACACTCTGTGAGGTGAGTGGGGCTGAGAGACTTCAAAGAAGGGTGACTGGCCCAAGGTCACCCAGCAGCTGCATATGGAGGAGCGGGGAAGCGAACCCAGTTCCCCAGATTACAAGTCCACCGCTCTTAACCACTACACCACACTGGCTCTCAAACTTAATTAAACAAGCAAATTAAATTAATTTGGATATGCAGAAGATATAAAAAACATTAATTTAAGGAACCGCAGAAGGAGGGGGAAGGAAAGCAAACTTTGTAATGTTAAAATGATTGTAAAGCCAATGAAATGTATAAACCTGTACAACAGCAGCAAGAATACTCATTGCAAAGTATTGGAAGACACAAGATTTACCCACTCTGGAAGATGAAGGTGATTGATTACATGGAATTGGCAGAAATGACTGGCAGAATCCGAGACCAGGGAGAAGAGTCGGTGAAAGAAGACTGGAAGAAATTTAAAGACTATTTACAGAAATATTGTAAAATTAATGAATGCTAGAAGGATGTTGGATAGAAACTAAGTGGTTTCCAGCTGTAATGCTTTAGGAGATAGGAAAAACGGTTTACAAAAGGGTAAAAGCTTAATGGTAAGGATTTGCTGAACTAACAAACTGAAGTGGAATACAAAAAAGGGAGGTACGAGGAGGTCCGGGGAAATAAGTGTAGGGAAGATATGTTATGGAAAATCAATGTGTTTTTTTAACTGTTTTTATTTTGTATGTTTCTTTTTATTTTTCATTTTTACTGTTATACTTTAAAAACTTTAATAAATATCTTTTTTAAAAAAGAAATGTATAAACCTGAAAAGTGTAAATAAAAACTTTATATTAAAAAAAAATGTGGAGGACTCCACTGCAGGTTTCAAAGCAGAGGTTGGGCGGCCATCTTTCAAATAATGTTTCAGCATTGCTGGGGTCAGGCCGGATGACCCCTGGGGGTCCCTATCATTCTGCAAACTATGGAACTCGCTCCCACAGGAACGGCCACCAGTTTGAATGGTCTCCAAAGACGGTTGGACAAATTAAATGCGGGAGAAGCCTATCTACGGCTACAAGCCACAATGGCTACGCTCTTCACTTCGCAGAAATGTTTCTGAATATCCGTTGCTGTAAACCGCAGGAGGTAAACTGTAAAACTGCGTACAGTGGTACCTCAGGTTAAGTACTTAATTTGTTCCGGAGGTCCGTACTTAACCTGAAACTGTTCTTAACCTGAGGCACCACTTTAGCTAATGGGGCCTCCTGCTGCTGCGCCGCCGGAGCACGATTTCTGTTCCCATCCTGAAGCAAAGTTCTTAACCTGAAGCACTATTTCTGGCTTAGTGGAGTCTGTAACCTGAAGCATATGTAACCTGAGGTACCACTGTAATAAAAAAAAATTAAAGAAAAGACCAGAAAAGAAGAAAAAACCAGAAGCGTTTTTTATTGGGAATTTTAGGTGCAGAAATACCAAAGGAGCAGAAAATACTCTTTATGTATGGGACGACAGCAGCACGGATACTTTTGGCCCAGAGGTGGAAAGAAGATAAAGTCCCGACCAGAGAAGAATAGCTGATGAAGATGATGGACTATGCTGAAATGGCAGAAATGGCCGGGAAGATTAGAAACCTAGGAGACAGAAACTTTAATAAGGAACGGAGGGAAATTATAAGTTACCTTGGAGAAGACCGTAAAAAACTAAAAACTTTGATAGGATCATAACAACACGGACTATGGTAAATATGGAATTTTAAGAAGAAATGGAGACTATTATAAGATGCGGTTGAAAAAAAGATTGACAATGGAACCCGTGGAGGGAAGTCTGAGGATTCATGGAATCCTATATGTTTATGATTATGATTACTGTTTGAATATAAATGTAAACTAAAACTGAGTAATTTAAAAAATAAAATAAAAAGGAAATAAAAGATTGGGAGGGGACGTCAACAGAGCAGCATCGCTCAAGCCACCTTAACCTCAGCGCTGGAAATGAGGCACGTTTTTTTAAATCTAAAATGTACAATCTGTTATTATATTGGGGGGGGGGAGACGAGCTTGTCGAAGCTTCTATGACACGTTGGGCAATAGAGGACATAATATAGATTTTGATCTCTGGGGAAACTTTGGAAGTGCCATCTGAAGTTTGCAGCACGTTATTCTCTGAAGGAGAAGGACTTGAAAATTATTCACAGATGGTATTTAACTCCGAGTAGGCCTGCTAAGATGTATAAGGCTGAATCAGGTAAGTGCTGGAGATGGAAACAGGCTGAGGGAACGTTATTTCATATGTGGTGGGCCTGTAAAAGGGTAAAAGAGTATTGGGAAATGATATATAATGAGTTGAAAAAAATGTTCAAAAGTACTTTAAAAAAAACCACACCAGAGTCCTTTTGGTTGGGGATAATTCAGATGGAAATTCTCAGGTGTCAAAAAATGTTATTTACATATGCCACTACTGCGGCCCGTGTTTTGTTAGCCCCAAAATGGAAAACGAGCGAGGTCCCAACCAAAGAAGAATGGCAACTTAAACTGACGGAATATGCGCAGCTTGCAGACTTAACATACAGAATAAGAGACCAAGAAGAACATAGGTTTAGAGAAGGTTGGAAAACGTTTATTGAATATATTTGGGCGGCGGGGTCTGCATACACCTGAAAAGGTGGGCAGCATTAAGATAAATTCAACAGTGTAAATAAGTTTTGATGGATGCAATGATGGAATACGGGATGGTTTATTTAATTTTTGGAAAATACACAAGGATTCATGATATGCAAAATGAATCGGAAAGAGAAGACGGGAAGTCGTCGATATTCTAAGGATGTTTAAACAAGTACAGTGGTACCTCTGTCTGTGAACAGGATCGGTTCCGGAGGCCCGTTCACAACATGAAAAGCCCGCAACCTGAAGCGCCGTATCTGCGTAGGTGCATGGCGCGATCTGCCGCTTATGCGCGAAGCACGATT